>NC_134522.1:3829072-4129072 GCF_027942865.1 Odontesthes bonariensis | reverse complement strand
ATAGGGGAACCTCAAGGAGACACAGTACAGGAGGTTCACCCTGCTGACCATGTCTACGCACAGCACATCACATGTTATGCCAGTTCTTGTTTATTTATTTTTTTCATTTAAATGAGTATGTGAGTATTCATAAATAAATTTAAGAATTTCCATCACATTTTTTCACGTTTTTTTGTGTCCATTATCTTTATTAGCCAATTGTAGTGATGTGTTGGTCAATCTGGTGTTTGTGCCAGCTCTTTTAAGTGAACTCAATTCCACTTAATTGGTTGTATCCAACCAATCATATGATCACAATCATACTCTAATGTCCCATATAGCTCCAGGGAGGTTGGTGGAGGTTACTGTCCTGGTATGGAGGATGAGGGAGGCAGGGAGAGCAGTACAGCACAATGGATAGCAGATGAGATGAAGTACCCAGAGAGAACGCATATACAGGGAGAACATGCAAACCACATACAGAAAGACCCCTGGCTGGATTCTAACACCTGCAACAGTGCTACCAACTGCACCACTGTGCAGCCTCAAAACTGTAAATTTACTCGTAATAATAACCAAATTTTAGGTCTTTTGCAGCTTCACAATATATAATTTTCTGGTGTATAAGGCTAAACTGGTGGGGTTTTTATGGAGTCATTTCTGCTTGGTAAGCAAGTTTTTATCTGTTTCTACTTTTGTTAATAAATTCATAATAAATAAAGGTTCGGGACCAAATGAGTCCACCTCCGTTATAAGTATCATAAACGGATCCGAAACGGATCCGGGCCGGATGATGTGTTCTATGAACAGATCCAAAACGGATCCGGGCCGGATGATGTGATCTATGAACGGATCCAAAACGGATCCGGGCCGGATGATGTGATCTATGAACAGATCCAAAACGGATCCGGGCCGGATGATGTGATCTATGAACAGATCTGAAACGGATCCGGGCCGGATGTAGCACTTAATGTGTGGATCCGGATAGGGTCCAGGGCGGATCCGTGATCTGGATCTGTTCCGGATCTGTTCCGGTGTGCAAGTGGACTCCAATCCGGGTCCGTTTTCCGGATCCGTTCCTGAGTCTACCCTAAATCCGGAACGGATCCGTCCCGGACTCTGTTTGCTATCTGGGAGGATACTTACCTCAGACTTTTATAGTTGCTGTAATCAAACCTTTTCCTTAAAAAAACCTACTCTAGATTCAGAAGTTTTGGCTAATTATCGACCTATATCCAATCTCCAAAAGTTCTTGAAAAATTAGTTGCAGCTTAGCTTTGTGATCATTTACACAGAAATAATCTGTTTGAAGAGTTTCAGTCAGGATTCAGAGTGCATCACAGCCCAGAAACAGCACTGCTGAAAGTTACCAATGAGGTACATATCCTGTCAACAAAGAGATTGATCCAATCCAATATGGAAGTTTTGATTAATGGGAAAACCTCCTTGAACAGTCTGGTTGGGATTGGGTCTAAAACACAAGTTGATGGTTTAGAAGAGACTATTGCTGTTGTTAGTTCAGAGAGATCAACTGGACAGAAGCCGTCTGAATACAAATCAGGTTCTAAAGATACTTCTAAAGCTGCTGTACTTGATGATATATCACTGATAATAGTGGGAAGGACTCCATCAATCTTCTCTCTGATAGAAACAATTTTATTAATAAAGAAGCTCATGAAATCATCACTGCTGAGAGTTAAAGGAATAACTGGCTCAGCAGAGCTCGGACTCTTTGTCAGACTGGCTACAGTGCTGAAGAGAAACCTGGGATTGTTCTTATTCTCTTCTATCAATGATGAATAATAAGCAGTTCTAGCTTTACGAAGGGCTTTCTTATACGTTATTAAACTATCTTTCCAGACTAATTGAGACTCTTCTAAATTAGAGGAACGCCACTGTCTCTCCAGCTTTCTTGCAGTCTGCTTTAAAGCAGCTGTGATTATAATTAAATCTGGTTACAGCATCCTCTGATAGACACCTTCTATATGTACATTCCTTCTCAGAAGCTGTTTAGTCAAGTATTGTAAACTCAAAGGTCATCAAGAAATGTTCAGAGAGAGTTATGAGGGAACACTGTTAACTGTTCACTCTCAACGCCATAAGTCAGCACAAGATCAAGGGTGTGATTAAGGCAGTGAGTCGGTCTGTGAACACTCTGAGGAAATCCAACAGAGTCTCATATAGAATTAAAGTTCATATTCAGGCTGTCATTTCCAACATCTACATGAATATTAGAGTCACCCACTACAATGACTTTATCTGTACTCAGCACCAACTGGGATAAAAACTCTGAGAACTCAGACAGGAACTCAGAATAAGGGCCAGGTGGACGATACACAACAACAAACACAAGAGGTTTCTGGGGTTTCCACTTTGGGGAAAACTGAGAAGCAGATATTCAAACAATTCAAACTAATCTTTGGTCTTGGACTGATTAGTAGTCCCAGATAGAATTGAATGGACTGAACTCTGATAACCTCCCTGTTCCTCCTGCTCTCACCCACAGCAGCTCCGCTCTGCCCACACCTTTCCTTGTTCCTTCCCCTTCAGATTCCTTGTGCCCTCCCCTTCAGTCTCCTTGTTTCCTCCCCTTCAGTCTCCTTGTTTCCTCCCCTTCAGTCTCCTTGTTTCCTCCCCGTCAGTCTCCTTGTTTCCTCCCCTTCAGTCTCCTTGTCCCCCCCCCTTCAGTCTCCTTGTTCCCTCCCCTTCAGATCTGCAGGTTGATGATGGGCGTATCCGACCTGTAGTGACGTATCAGAGCTGACGGGATCAGTTCTCTGCACAGACACGTGATTTATAGCTCAGAGCTCAGAGCAGTTTCAGCTTTGAGGAAGTGAAACTCACTCAGTAGCAGAGGTGGAAAGAGTACTGAAAAATTGTAATTAAGTAAAAGTATCTTTACTTTGCCTAAATTCTACTCCGAGTAAAAGTAAAATTACCCATCTCAAAATTTACTTGAGTAAAAGTACAAAATTACTTCATTTAAAATGTAATTTGAGTAAAAGTTACTTAATTACTTTCAGTTTCTTAATGCAAAAAAGGATGAGTCATGAATCAAATTCAGTACAAGTTGTTTTAATCTATTTCGAGGTGTATTAAAGTGCACATCCACACTTGCAAAAGATCAACTGGGCTCAGGAACATACTTCCTCACAAGGACAGTCACAACTTGTACCATAATTATGGACAACCCTGAACATCCTCTCCATGAGACTGTCATCGGAAAACAGAGTCTCTTCAGTCAAAGGCTTCTTCAGTTTGGATGCAAAACGGACCGCTACAGGAAATCTTTCCTGCCCACAGCCATCAGCATCTATAATAACTCCTTGATTTAATTGAGTTACATCAACATTTAATTTCCCTCTGGGATAAATAAAGTATTTTTGAATTGAATAAAGTGCAAACAATTTTCAGTCCTATTGTCCAATGGACAACACTATGATAAGAATAAAGAAATTTAAACTACAATCAAAGTATTAAAAAAACAAAATGCACACAAAATTAAGTGCCCACAGGATACCACAAATCAAACTAAAATGCCACAGGATCCCACTATTCACAATAAAATGCCACAGGATCCCACATCTCAAAATAAAACAAAATGCTCACAGGATCCCACTATACAAAATACAGTGCCTACAGGATCCCACAAATCTGCCAATAATCTACAACTTTAGACCAGAAAAGCTCTTGTTCAATTTCAGCAGCAGCTGATTTTCGAAGTTTTTTGCTGTAAGTCTTGCTCTCTTTGCTGTGAAGAGCAACCCGGCTGAACTAAAAAGCCTCTCACAGGCAGCTGAGGCTGGAAGGCCTGTGTTGAGTTTCAGAGACGGCTTCTTAATGTTTGGGAAGGAGTTCAGCAGGTCCATGCTCTCCGACACACAGGCAAGGTACCCCTCCAATTCCCCAGAACCCTCTGACCTGCGGGACTTCATTGTGGAATAACAATAAAAATGTTTATGTTTTGATAAAATGCCGAGATCCAAATATCCAAATACTGACGTCGGAGCCCAGTCCACTGACTCAGTAGCCAACAACGCGCTGGGGAAGCCTTCAAAACAAAGCCCAAATGTAGCCCGTATTACATTACTGTTGATTGGCATTTAACAACATAATACTTTACTGCACTACTACAAAATAGTTAGATTTTGCGCATACCTTTGACGAAGTGGTCACCGCAGACACGAGCATTTGCAGATTCAGTTCCTCCAGTCTGTAAACGTAGGTTAACTATCCACTTTTTACGGCGTTGTTCTGTGAGTTTTTTTCCATTTCTCACCTCTATGGGCGATTACCTTCGGTACCCGATAGTAACCCTTTCCCTTCTCTTGGTTAGGCCGATTGCAACATCCAAAAACGGCACAAAACTGAGGCATTTTGGGCAAAAAAAATGGCAGACAAAACACAGTGTTTTCAATGGGACCCAGCTCCAGTTGCCCACCACTTAGGTTCGCGTGCTTAGAAAATACAGAAGTGACGTCAAGTGAAACCCAGCTATTGACTTTCAGTTCCGGGACAGCTGTTTAAATTTCCGCCCGCATTTAAATTTTCACCATAAATATTTGTTTTACTCAGTAACGTGAGGGGTTTCAAATGTAGCGAAGTAAAAGTACTTGGGTCAAAATGTACTCGAGTAAAAGTAAAAATTACACATTTCAAAAACTACTCAGAAAATTACAAATTACTCATAAAAAGTACTCAATTACAGTAACGTGAGTAAATGTAATTCGTTACTTTCCACCCCTGCTCAGTAGTGATGTGTCCTAATGTGAAGTACAATATAAAAACAAATAAAATAAATGAATTCAGCTTTTATCTGCATTTTCCTTCATGTCTGCATGATTTCAAACGGGCTGTTTTTCTTGGCCATGTTTGTTTGTTTGTAATAAAAGATGCAGAGGAAAGAACGGGAATGAAGCACATGGTTAGTCAAATGATGGAACTTTACACTTACAGGTGCCGTCCAGAAGAAGATGGTCCTTGGTCCTTCGCTTGAAGACCCTTCCTAGAACAGGAGTTACTTTGTACTGCTTCACTAATTGCTAATTGCCTGCCAGGAGTGCAGACCCCTCCCACAGAGTAAAAGCCAATTAGCCTTTCTTGGCTGAAACTAGTTTCAAGTGGGGGCTGTTATCACATAGTGAAACTAAACCAGCAGCAAGCCTACTTAGCAGTCCCAGTCAAGCAATAAACAATTGCACATGGCAATATATCGAGGCCGGCAAAATAATTGAGTTCATTTTAATTTATGGAGCGATTAATTGATTTATTGATTAATTGATTATCGGCCCAGGCCTCGTCAGTTCAAATGATATGTATGATATTTTGTAATATAACCTTTATGTTGCAGAATTTATGGGAAAATAACATCATAGAATTTGATCATTCTCAAAATTCTTGGCTACTGAACATTCAATACTTCAGGACATACATTACAAACGTACTTTTGATACTTTTGTAAAGTAAATTTATCATAATTATACACAAATAATTGTGGTTTTGATGTGGAATAATTTGTCATTAGTCAAAATATTGGCTCTATGCTCCTGAGACCATGTGGATCACCTTTGCTGTATGTGTTCGGTTTTCTGTGGATTTAACTATTCAACACTACAGACCACTAGGGGGCAATATGGTTCCATAGGCGGGTTAGTCACATTTCCAACAAGATTATTTCTTCGCCACGCTTTCAGTCACAATCGTGAAAATCGCCTTTAAATGCATCTCGTGACTTCGCTGAGAACCTGAAAGAACTTGTACAAAGATATCAAACACATTTAAAACAGTTTTAAGATTCGGCTGAAAGAGAATCTGAGTAAAGTCATTTCAGTCCTATTTAGGCATCTGGTTCTCTTATCTGGGGGGAATGAGGGTAAAATGTCAGCTTTGATTTGTTGGTTCAGATAAGGTAGGGAATGGGTTAGTCTCCCATTTCTCCAAAAAGGGTTCTTTGTTTGTTCATCTTGAATTGTTAATGCATCCCTCAACTTTATGGCAAATGTCTGTTGCTAAATCCACTCCCAAAAGCTTTCATAGGCCGAAGCTGGTTGTAAATTAGGCGATTTCAGTCCCTTTCCTTTGTGTAGACTTCCACATCTGGTCCTTACCCAGAAAAACATCCAACACATGAATGCTTGTATCTTCCAAAGGTTTAAGGTATATTCATTATATATTATTATATATTCATTATCATTCATTATATCAACCGTTCTGTTATTAGCTATATTTTTACATGCTTCCTCTTAGAGGAAAGTTTATCCATGTTTGTTAGCTTTTGTTAGTTTACTCAAATTACCTGTTATAGTTATACCAATCCTACTGTTAGCTAAATTTACTTTTGCTCTGTTATAGTTATACCAATCTTACTGTTAGCTAAATTTACTTTTGCTCTGTTATAGTTATACCAATCTTACTTTTGGCTAAAATTACCTGATTTATGTTTTTATTTACCTGTATTTCTGTATGTCTTTATGTAAAGCACATTGAGTTGCCTGTGGTATGAAATGCGCTATATAAATAAAGATTGATTGATTGATTGATTCCACACTGGAGCTTGCTGCATCACCTTTGCTGTATGGGTTCGGTTATGTGTGCACCTTAACAGCAGGCGTTTGCTTAGACTTAAGCTCAGATATTGACTTTTTTTCTGTAAGAAAAGTAAATTATTTTGAAAAACAAGAGTGTGTGGATTTCATATTGAGCGCAGATGTAAAATCTGAATAACGGATCTGTGCCGGATCCAAACCACACGTCGACATGTCATAGCTTTCTCCATCCCAGAAGCCTTTAACACAGTTAAAGCAGCAGCTGTGTCCACAGGGAATAGTCCCCGGATCCTTCAGCTTACATTTACATTTGCATTCATGCAATCAGCAGACGTTTTTTATCCAAAGCGACTTACAAGGAAACAGGAAGTGATGGTAAAAGTTTTTCCTGGCCTTTTCAAAATGGCTGCCATACTGACCAGCATGTTTTATGGGCACAACAGCAGTAAGTTAGTGGATAAACCCCAACAAATCACACATCACTGGAAAGCCCAGGATGGCCTCTCTGCAGCACAACTGTTTTTATTCGTGTACACCGTTTTGTTTTTTTTAATAAAGCTGTGAAACTCTGGAACTCTTGGCTCTTAAAGTGTGAATCCTCCTTTAGTTGAAACTTAGAAACCTTTAAATTCTCTGGCTGAAGGTGGGTCAGTATTAGGTTTCACCGGGCGTTGTATAAACTTCTGAAGCTCAGAGACCGGACTTAATCCAAACTGCACATTTTAATGTTTGAGTTCTTAACGTGTAAAATCTGCCAGTCAGCGGCTGAGCAGCAGCAAAGAAACTTCTCAGTAAAACAACATAAATCTGCATCAAACAGCAGTTATGGCGTCCGGATGCTTAAAATGAGACGGAGCGAGTTGCTTCTTTCAGACTGAGAGACCACACCTCAGATATCAGACACAAGAAGTTTTAATCACATCTGAGTTCAAACTTTACAATCAATGAGCCTCATTGTGAAGCCAGAGAGAAAAACAGTGAAGGCATCATTCAGAAGTAACTTCATATCTGAAGCAACACAACACATTCAATCATCTAAAGTCCAGAATGAGACAAAAATCTGCTTTTTTTAAGCACAACTCAGCAAAACATTTTCAAGATAAGAAGGTAAAATCCCTTTTTCCTGTATTTACATCATGTTATAGATTTTCTTCACTGTGTGACGACACAAACACAATCACTGCTGAGAAAGGCAACCAGAGACAAAAAACTGCTTTTTTTCTGTGATTAAACAGTTTTGGTAAAGACGGTTGAAAGAAACTGAACCATCAACAGAAGTACAAATCAAAAGATTCGGGAGATGAATCTAAATCACGTCGTCACCTTGAATCCAGACATTTGTTGTCAGCTGAGCGTCTGGACTCAACAGAAAGTCTTCCAACATGAAACTGAGCTGAAAGTCTTGGCTGTAAAAATCAGAACATAAAGAAATATCAGGGCCGTCGGTTTTAGTCAAAGAATATCGAGATATCCAACAAAAGAAAGTCGTCAACAGAACAACATCAACAAATCACTGATTCCCTGAAAATCTCTGAACAGCTTAGAAATGACACCACGATGGGACTAAATGAGTCACAGAATGAGTCAAAATGAAAACTCACAGATTAAAACTCACTGCACCTTCAGCTGCTTCCTTTTTCAGCTGAGAAATTTGCAACTTCTTCCTGAAACAAACCACCAAGGAAACCCAACTCCAGCCCAGAGCGGCTGAGTGAATGTGGTCTGGACTCTGTGGAGGAGAGTCATGGTTCCAGAGACGCTGTAGAAGGACAGAATACCTGCTCTGTGATCCAGGTACACTCCCACTCTGGAGGCCTGAGGACCTGAGATGGAGGTTTCCTTGTTGTTGTACCAAAATGAATAACTGTTTTGGTCACATCTTAACGCCCAAGATTTGTCATTATAACCAAATCCACATTCATTCCCTCCTCCTGCTCTGCTGATGTTCTTGTATGCGACTGCTACATCAACTCCTCCTCCTCCCATCTCCACCTCCCAGTAACAACGTCCAGTCAGACTCTCTCTGCTCAGGACCTGAGACCAGTCAGTGAATCTGTCTGGATGAGCAGAATAAGACTGAGGATGTTTCATTACTGTCACTTTTCTGTTCCTCTCTGACAGTATCAGATATTTGTTTGCTGTGTTTTGATCCAGTGTGATTTCACATGAATATCTTAAGAATCCAGCTCTGCTCTCTGGTTCTGGTTCTGGTTCTGGTTCTGGTTCTGGTTCTGGTTCTGGTTCTGGTTCAGGTTCTGGTCCTGGTCCTGGTTCTGGTTCTGGTTCTGGTTCTGGTTCTGGTTCTGGCTGTGACAGTAAAACATCCACTTCAGCGACTCTCAGTGAGATGTTGGCCCATTCCTCTCTCAGGATGTCCTGTAGTTTATCTCTGAGCTCTGACACAGCTGCTGTCACATCCTCAAAGTGCCTCAGAGGACGGATCTGGATGCTGGATGAGTGTGTAGCCCCCCTGAGTGCTGCCACTGAGGGGCAGCTGTGCAGAAACTGGCTGTGATCCTCTGTGTGTGAGAGCTGCTGCAGCTCAGCATCTTTCCTCTTCAGCTCAGTGATCTCCTGCTCCAGCTTCTCCTGAAGCTCTTTGACTCGCCTCCCTTCGGCTTCCTGCTGGGATCTGATCTGCTGCTTCACATCAGAGCTTCTTTTCTGGAGGAGACGGATCAGCTGGCTGAAGATCTTCTGGCTGTGCTCCTCTGTTTTATCAGCAGACTGATCGATGGCCTCCAGCTCCTGCTGAAGCAGCTTCACATCTTTCTCTGCGTCCTGGATTCTCTGCTGGATCTGCTGCCGACTCCCCTCCAGCTCTCTCTGCCTCTCAGTCCTTTCTGCTGCAGCTGACACTGTGTCGTGGCCTTTATGTTCATCCATTAAGCAGAGATAACAGATGCACTTCTGATCCGTACGGCAGAACATCTTCATCACCTCATCGTGATCAGAGCAGATGTTCTCCTGGAGCTTCTTGGAGGGCTCCACCAGCTTGTGTTTCCTGAGTGGAGCTGAATCATAATGAGGCTGAAGGTGTTCCTCACAGTAAGAGGCCAGGCAGACTAAACAGGACTTGGTGGCTTTCAGCTTCCTCCCAGAGCAGACATCACAGGCCACATCTTCAGCTCCAGCATAGCAGTGATCAGCAGGAGCAGCACGGAGTCCAGTCTTCTTCAGCTGCTCCACTAAAGCTGCTAACATGGTGCTTTTCCCCAGGACAGGCCTCGCTGTGAATGTCTGCCTGCACTGAGGGCAGCTGTGGACTCCCTTCTGATCCTCTCCATCCCAGAAGCCTTTAACACAGTGAAAGCAGTAGCTGTGTCCACAGGGAATAGTCACCGGATCCTTCAGCAGATCCAAACAGATCGAACACTGGAGAATTTCTCCTTCCAGCTGAACTCCTTTCTGCGCCATTTCACCGTTTAGCAGCAGCGACTGAGTGAGTTTCACTTCCTCAAAGCTGAAACTGCTCTGAGCTCTGAGCTATAAATGACGTGTCGGTGCAGAGAACAGAGCCGGTCGGTTCACTTCCTGTTGGTTACGCCCATCATGAGCTGCAGATCTGAAGGGGAGGGAACAAGGAAAGGTGTGGGCAGAGCTGAGCTGCTGTGGGTGAGAGCAGGAGGAACAGGGAGGTTATCAGAGTTCAGTCCATTCAATTCTATCTGGGACTACTAATCAGTCAGAGACCAAAGATTAGTTTGAGCTCTTTTGAATCTCTGCTTCTCAGTTTTCCCCAAAGTGGAAACCACAGAAACCTCTTGTGTTTGTTGTTGTGTATCTGTCAGGGTGGGGAGGGGTGGTAGGACATGGAAAAAGCAAACTGGGTTTATTAAGCACATAAAACAAAGTTCAAACAAAAAGCGCGGCAGAGCCGGATATCAAAAACCTAAACTGTGGAATAATTACTTGACCAAAACAAAACAAAACACTTGACATAGCATGGATAAATACTTAGCTTAAATTGGGGGTCGTGGCATGGCATGAGGGGGTGAAAAATCAGGAGTCGTGAAGTTAAAGACCTCATGACACGTGGAAAATACTGTAATATACATAAAACACATTGAAAGTACACATACAAAATAGTCACTTGACGCTGGTTTTAATCATTATGATAGAGAAATTGAGTTTGTACGGCCTTTAAAAGTGCCGGCGAGCTTCCTATTAGTCCGTCACGTGACCTATGACGTGCACTCCGGAACGATCCTGACATCTGTCATAGCTACAACAGGGACAACTCCTCCGAATCATCCTCGGATCCTGACACATTTTTCGAAGTGGCAGAGTCCGACCCAATGCTGGAGGACAATGTGAGGGGCGTTATGCCCTAATTTACTAGCCATACCTGGATGAGTTGGAGCCGCACGGTTCTGTTGCTCATGTGCTATAGCCCAGCTCCTGACCAGTGGACAAGTTCTGCGACGATTGTAAGATTATTTCAAGCCCCTTGCCTTTATCTGTTATATTTTAGGTCAGGGGTGGCCAACCCGCGGCTCCGCTTCGTTTGAGTTCAATACTGCAGCGGTCTCCAACACTTTTTGCTCCATGTACCGGTTTAATGTCAGACAATATGTTCACGGACCGGCCTTTCAGGCGTGGCGGATAAATACTACAAAACTAAAATGATAAACCAACACAGACTCTGTGGTATTTAGTAAATATAATAATAAACTTGAATCCACTGTGTACTTGTGTGTAACTTTATTAGCAGCGTCCTGATATAACGACTCTGCCTCCTAACGCTCTCTGGTCGCTATGGTAACGCTTAAACATGTCTTCAAAATGCAGCTTTCTTTCTTTAGCCTCTTCTTCTGTCACCTCACTGGGAAGAAGCTTTCCAAACACGCCTGTTTTTGACTCATTTTGCTCGGTTCGTGGGTTTAATGTCAGCGCTGATGTGAGCGAGACGAGAGCGAGTCAAGAACAGACGGATGGAACGGAGAGAATTCGGTCAGTTTTCCAAATAATGTGGCTCTTTGTGGTAACACAGTTGAGCTGGGAGCTTCAAAGTAAGATGAGGGTTGATCTACTTCTGTAGACAACAAAGTATATGCTATATTCTACATGGTTTTTTATGAATTTTTATGTCGTAGAGTTGTGGATTTATTTTATCAATGGAGAAATTGAGCAGCCTTGCTTTGTTGTCTACAGTAGTAGATCAACCCTCATCTTACTTTGAAGCTCCCAGATCAAGGAAGTGACGTCGACGCAGCTTTAGCTGCAGAGAAGCTATCAGGCTTGTGTTGATAATAATAAACTCCTGGACTATGTACAAACTTCCAAATGCATCGTTTTGTGAGTACAGACCATATTTGTACTACTGTAGAAGTTTGGTGTCATGGCATGTGATTTTAGTGTGGTAATTTTGGAGACACTACCAGGATCCATTAGCGCTTGTACGAAGCTATTCGGGATAACTCAGTAACTCAGCTGATGTTCAGCCAATATCGAAAAAACTTTGGGTGGGCTACTTGGCTGGATATCACGGTTCAAATGACCCCAGGTTGAATTTACTCCAAAATATCACTTTAAAAACCTCTTTAAATGTCAAAAAAAGCTTGTTTCATATGATATATGACTAAAAAAAAAATTGTTTTCAAGACTTTTTCATTTAACAAGATATTCCAGATGTATTGTCTTCAAACAAGTCCCTATATCTGGCTGAAATGGTGCTTGTTAGGCAGTTGTGTCTTATATTAAGTGTAATGAGATATTTGGACTATAAATGAAACAAATATACTTGGTAAGACTTTGATTTTTTCCAGTTTTTCCAGCTTTGATGTGGCTGCTGAAAGTCAGATCTGAACCTATTGCAACATTCGTCTCTTAAGAAGTTCCAAGTAAACATCTGCATTCGGTCACTGACACAGTGAGCTGAACTGAGAGCATATTTCAGGTCTCTGAGAGCCAGACGTTCAGGGTGTGGCCGTCCTCTCCGAAACACAAACCCACCCACAGGAATTCTTCTGAGCAGGGATGGATGTTCCCTCTCTGATGCCTCTGCTTCTTCATCTGTTCACCAGGAGCTCGTCGGGTTTCTCAGTTACAGCGTAGTCGACTCTCCTTTCATTCCCCGCAGAACTGACAAGACAGGACAGGCGAAGCCTTTTGTTTCCACGTGTGTGTGCGTTGGTGACGCAGCAGCAGCTGAATCTGGTTCGGCAGGATTTTCTGAAAGGGCGAGGAAGCAGAAACAGGAGTTTTTCTCTTTCCTGCAGTCGCTGCTCTCCTGCTAATCTTTGCCGTTCGACCGACGTTTCAGCACCAGGTAAGGCTCAGATTTCCTTGGATTTCATTTGTTTTTACTGGCTCTCACACTCGGACCTGAGGGGTAAACAGAGAAACTGTGGCTGGGGTTGCTTAAAAGTTTCCACAGGCTGCGGTTCAGAGAGCGCATAGGAAAACATGACAGAGGAATCATTTCCTTTTACTCTGACTCAGAGAAAGCAGCGAAAAAGAAATCAAATCTTCCCCTGAGACGCTTCAAAGTTTAAAACTTTCCACTTTTGCCTTAAGTTTGAGCAGATTTAGATCCCACAGAAACAGCTGCACGCCTTAACAACACGACTAAAGATGTGCTGCGTTATGTGGAATCAAGCACCAAGACAAGAGCTCCGCTCCCTCCAGGCCTGCAGGTTGGGACCTGTTTTTCAGAGTCAAACTTTATGGAAGTTTTTCTGTGCCATCAGAGTTTGAGTACGAATTTCTAAATATGGAATTTGGATGGAAATGCATCAAAATCAGACTTTGAATTTGAAAAACCAACAGTGTAAAAAAAATCTATATCTAAAAACATAAATCAGTGTAAAAAAATTCAACATCTAAAAAAAAATTCAACATTAAAAAAAATTCAGTGGGAACAAAATTAAACTTAAAAAAATTCAGTGGAAAAAAATTCAACTTAAACAAATTCAACATCGAAAAAAAAATTCAACATTAAAAAAAATTCAGTGGAAAAAAATTCAACTTCAAAAAATTCTGTTTAAAAAAATTCAACATAAAAAAAATTCAGTGGGAACAAAATTAAACTTAAAAAAATTCAACATTGAAAAAAAAATTCAACATTAAAAAAAATTCAGTGGAAAAAAATTCAACTTCAAAAAATTCTGTTTAAAAAAATTCAACATAAAAAAAATTCAGTGGAAAAAAATTCACTTAAAAAATTTCAGTGGAAAAAATTCAACTTAAAAAAATTCACTTAAAAAATGTCAGTATCTATTACTCAATTTTACTAACACAAATGGCAAATAAAGTAAACTCACTCACCGAAGCACCATCACCCGCGTTGGTGGACATGGCTGATCTGTCCAATGGAGCGTAACCTGATTGGCTGCCGTTGGATGAATTGAGTTTCTCCTGGTCTGTTTGGGAGAGGAAACCTTTAATTCTGTTGATGTTTCTGAGGTGGTAAAAAGCTGCCTCGGTGACAGCTTTGATGTGGCTGCTGAAAGTCAGATCTGAGTCTATCAACACCAACTTGATCAGTGATTGTAAGGGCCCGAGTCTCAAGATATTTACCGGCTCGGGTTCCGTCGTCTGATTACGTCACACAATATGGCTGCACGCTTGAATGGGAGTACATTGTGATTGGCTGTAGATAGATAGATAGATAGATAGATAGATAGATAGATAGATAGATAGATAGATAGATAGATAGATAGATAGATAGATAGATAGATAGATAGATGCTATTTCTTTAAGCTCATTTTTCAGTGTGTGTATTTGTCTTATTTACCTGGACTGTATATATATATATATATATATATATATATATATATATATATATATATGTAGTGTATGTATATACACACATATCCAACAGAACAATTTTTACAAGTTTTATGTACATTTATGTGCAGGAGTCGACACGCATATAGTCAAAGAGGTTATTGCTGCTCAGCACACAAAACTGAAAATGAAGCTTCTCTTCAGAGTGAACCAAAGGCCAAAATGATTAAACTAAACAAACTAGATTTTAAAGGTTTGGGGCTCGTGGTGGTATTCACTATTTTGTAGGAAATATTTCATTTCTTCGTAAAAACTCTCCGTAGCTGCTGCCGATCACCGAAAAGACCGAGAAAAAACTCTCCGACGCACAGCGCCTAGTTACGGTTACTATGGCTACTACAGCCCATCACAATGTACAACCATTCAAGCGTGCAGCCATTTTGTGTGACGTGTTCAGACGACGGAACCCGAGCCAATCTTTTTTTTTAAGATTTTTTTTTTTTTTTAGAACTTTATTTGCAACAAAGCAGAATAACGACATATAAATGTGCACATAACATAAAAAAAAAAGCCAGCCAAGGGGAGCATAAGGATAAGAATAATAATAAGAGAATGACAGTCACAAAACTCTTGCAAAAAGAAAACTATTGAACAAACTGACATATGTGCCAAGGAGTCTTGTGTAAAAAAAACAAAAAAAACAAAGATTTAGGACAACAGTTCGTCCATAATCCCAAGTTGGGAACAAGCCCATATTGTTGTTTTTGCTTTATGATTAGTTGAAGGTTTAATTGTGAGCAAGTATTGCTTTAATTCAATTAAAAAAAACATAGAAATTTGGTTTTCTTTTAAAAAAAATTGCATTTGTGTATGTGAAATTTAGCTTTGATAATTAATAAATTAATAAAGAAAACCTTCGGATTCATTTTGCCACTTAGTTGAAACCCAAACAGGACGTGTTCCCAGTACAACTGGAAGCTTGCTGATATTTTTAAGTCAACAAAATTACAAAAATGTTGCCAGAAATCTTTAACAATGAGGACACAACCAGAACAAATGAGTAATGGACTCAGGGCAAAGGTCACAAAAGGTACAGTTTACATGAATGTTACCCGAGCCGATCTGGTACCTACAGCAGCATTAAAGCGTCATGGACGTAATGTTCGTGGACGCAGCGACAGCTACTGATGCAATTAGCTCCATGACTCGCCTGCCTGGAACCTGGTTTACCTTCTCTCAACCTTTCACAGCAAACAATGCCTTCAAAGTGAAGAAACACACTCAGGATTCAGTCCCGTAACGCACATAGTTGACTCATCCGTGTGCAGCGAGTCAAACCACATCTTATCTGATCACCTGCAAATGTCAGTCGCTCTGGTTTAAATCTGATTCGCCTGAAGAAAGTCACTCACATCCTTCTGATGTGAGCCATAATAATGAGGCCCGTCAGTGGTTTTTGTTTTTTATAACTGATTTTTTTATTTGACATATACATACATACAAACACAAACTCAACAAACACAGAGGGGGTGTATATTATATGCAGTTATACTTACGTAAAGTTCTTTAAAAGTCCTTTCTCTCTTTGTTTTTTCTTCCACTGACTAGATCTTTGTAAATTTCAGTCACTGTTTTGCACCTTTACGTCATATTTCCGCTAATCCAATCCTTTTCTTCGCTCTATGTGCCCTAACGAGCATTCTGCGTTAATACGAGCCCTTTACAGGTGAGAAAAACAACCATACAAAAAGAAAAAGAAAGAACCTACTCTCCTGTAATTAAAAATAAATAAATAAGAAAATAATAAGAAAAACATGAATATAGAGGTAACTAGAGTCACGGCATTGCCTACACTGGAAAAAAATCTGAGTCTTACCAAGTATATTTGTCTCATTTCTAGTCCAAATATCTCATTACACTTAATATAAGACACAACTGCCTAACAAGTGCTATTTCAGCCAGATATAGGGACTTGTTTGAAGACAATACATCTGGAATATCTTGTTAAATGAAAAAGTCTTGAAAACAAATTGTTTTGAGTCATATTTCACATGAAACAAGCATTTTTTTTTTTACATTTGAAGAGGTTTTTAAGCTAATTTCAAGATCACTTTTATCTCAAAAGTCCTAAATATCACATTTTATTTCAAGAAATCTTGACAAGCCGATTTTCACTAGTTCCATTGGCAGATTTTTTTGCTTATTTCAAGCAAAAACGTCTTTTATTTTTTGTTTTTCTTACTTATTTTTGGAGGGGCATTTTTTCCAGTGTGTACTAATAATGACCGTCTTTTATCAAACATGTCTGTTTTCAGCTGTAGTCTTGCTGTGATAAACACATTTTTTTTACCCCGTCTCTCCGTTGCATGATGCTCGGAGGCCGTGGTTTCAACCAGGAAGCTGTTACAGTCTTCTTTGCTATCAGCAGCAGGACTCTCAGTAAATATTTAGAGCTCTTATCTGTCATACCGTCAGGAATTATAAATCATAATAAATCAAAATGTAAAGTTCTGGTTCCAGATGGAGGTTAATGCCCATACTCTGTTTAATTTCCTTTGGAATATTCTTCCAAAAGTTCTGTATTCCGTCAGTGGTTTTAATGTTGTGGCTGAAGCTTCTCTCTGAGGCTGAAGGAAGACACAAGTACCAAGACGAGTTATGACAAGATAATCATCCACGTAGTGGATCCATGTGCTCAGGGCTCGTCTGAATGAAAGTCAGCATCCAAACGGCGAAAAAGCACAAAGTCCTCGGCGCTGAGTCACTGATGTTTTCTGAATCCAAATATTTTACTCTTTTCTAAACACTGGCTTATCCTCGGCTGTGAGATAAAGCACACAGGCCAGGGGAGAACGTTCCACAGCCCACATGGACTTTATTTCCTGTTTTCCTCTGATGTGCTAAGATGTGCTCGAAAACTCAGGAAATTTTGCGAGCGCCACCTGCCAGTCGACGACATGAAAGAATCTAAACTTTATATTTTTGGGAGTCGCTCATTGACTCTGTAGCGCCCCCTACGATGCTTAAAAATGGTCCCCGCATAGGGGTTAGTTTAGCGTGGGACGACGAAATTCGGTACACTCATTCATCATGCCCAGACGCACAAAAAAGTCTCATGCCGCCATGGTCCCACGTCCACAGGAAGGCGGCCATTTTGGATGGAAAGTGAGTTTTCGTGCCATTTTTGACCGATTCCACACCTTGTATAAGATCGAACTCGTCCTACAGATTTAATGCTACAGACTTCAAACTTGGCCAGGTTACTCTTAAGACATGGGGGGAAAATCATGGGGGGAGAAACTTTTTCAAAACTTAAAGGGTGTGGCCGTGACCACGCCTCAAATTTCGATGACTCGCCATCACTCGCCACAAAAAATGAAGTTGCTTATAACTACCACAAACATTATCCAATCTGTCCCAAACTTCATACGGTGAATGCTGGACCCAGCCTGAACGCGTACATATAACATAGTGACATCCACCTACAGCGCCACCTGCTGGTGGTTGGAAACGTCTTTTTTTTTCCACATCTCGCATTTGTTCGAACTCCTCCTACAGATTTACTGCTACAAGCTTCAAACTTGGCCAGGTTACTCTTAAGACATGGGGGGAAAGAATCATGGAGAAACGTTTCCAATCTCTGAACGGTGTGGGCGTGGCCAGGCGGTGAAAATCGTGTGATGGCGTTTGTGGTTTGAAAGCCTTATCATCATCGTAAGATCATGAAACTTGGCACACGTCCACCCTGTCGACCTCGTACGTATGTAAAGGGTATCGTGTGTGGGCGGAGCAAAATGGCTCAGTGGCGCCCCCTAGAAATTTTCAAAATCCCCTCCGCATTGGGGTTATTATGTGCTCGTACGTACGCAGAGGGTATCGTGCATGTGGGCAGAGCTGCGCGACTACGATGTCCAGCGCATGCCCAACGTGCGCACATCCAACGTGCGCACATCCAACGTGCGCACATCTCGGTCCCGCATACAGCTGCTTGCAGCTTTCTAGTTTTATTTGTTTGTCTTTATATTCTTTTATGTATTTTTAATGCTTCTTACACTCCCTGCTGCAATGCTTTTATTTTATGTGAAGCACTTTGAATTGTTTTGTACATGAAATGTGCTACACAAATAAATTTGATTTGATTTGAGCTACAGAATAAAGCAGCAGATACATCCCAGTTGATGTATTAAGTCTGCTCTGATGGAAACTATGAGCAGAAACCACCGTAGACCGACTGCGTGCGACGTGAGAAACACATCTGCACGGTTACATAAGCTCAGGAACCAGACGTAAGGCAGGAGGTTTATGCCTGAAGTTGTGTTTGGGTTGGACTGCTCGGTAGAACCTCTCTGGTCGTGTTTCCTCTGCTCGTTCGGCAGCAGCACAGAAGCACACTGTTAAGATGCGTGAGGACACGAATGCGGACTTAAAAAACAAGGCTTGATTTATTAATCACAAGAAAACAGAGCAAGGTTAACATAAGGCGCGGCTGAGCCGGATGACAAAACTAGATCTATGAAAACAAAACATGACTAAGACAAAACAAAGAACATGACTTGGGCTGTGTTCGAAACGGCATACTTCTCCTCCTACTCCTACTACTCCTACTAACTTTAACTTTTTTTAAGTTCCCGGATGCATACTAGATTCTCTGAAATTTTGGGTATGCATCATGAGGTTACTACTCATACTCAAACTACCCAAGATGCAACGTAACGTGACGTCGCCGATCGTCATTTCCTGTCAAAACGGCAGTTTCAAGCTAGCTACAACGAGGGTAGGTTCACTTCCTGTTTTCAAAACAAAAGCACTAATTGTATGGTAATGGCTTTCCCTATGATAAAAGGCAACGGGTATTTTATTTTGTGAAAATAACCGGAAGTGTGTTAGCTCACTGCGGCTAGCTTTAGTAGCGCCGAATTCGTGGGAACAAAATGGTAAACAGCCGGTATTTTGTCAGGTTTTCAACACGTTGGGGATCTAAACGACTACTTTCTCACCTGAAAATGTTTCACATGTTGCTAAAGTTTACAGAGTTTAGAGCTTAAGAGAAATCAGCTTCAGGCCGGCTGATTTCGGCTCGGGCAGGAGAGAAATGCATTGTGGGTAAACGCTCTGCATACTGTCTGATCGATGAGTATGTAGTATGTAGTATGCGGTTTCGAACACAGCCCTGGAAAAAAACTTAGCTTAGCTTAGCTTAGCTTAGCTTGAAAGGTATATGTGCATGGCGCAAGGACTGTGGGGACTGATGAGTGAATGAGTGCAGGTGACGTGAGTGAAACTAATGACCTGAACATGGAAAGTGAGGGAAAAGCAAATGGCAAAACTTAATACTTAACATACCCAGCTCAGATGAAGAACACTGTAATCTGCTAAATTACACTAAAGCTTCTAAAGCTACACTAAAGCTACACTAAAGCTTCTTATTTGCACGTTCGTAACGTACATTTTTCCTTTGATTAAGAATCTTTAAAGCAGAATTGTTCCTTTTAAGAAAAGAAACACTGTGGTTCTAATCACACGATCCAAGATTTCAGGAAGTGAAGAATGCTGAGCACAGAAGACGATGTTCAGCATCTCACCATTTTTCCTCTTTACAAACCAGCTCAACATGCAAAACTACGGGTAATGTGACGTCTAACTGGCTCTGACTCCCTCAAACACTAACAAATGTTCACTGTTGACTCTGTTACAATATTGACTGTTCTTGCTCTCAGTGTACTTGTCTGAATCATAACTTCAGGATATTATTTCTCTGCTCAAACTGTAGCATCAGCCTCTAAAATCACATCTCAGACCTTTTCTAATCCGCGTAACCAAATGTTAAACACATCTATCCACTGCAGGTAAAACGAATCAACATAAAAACACATCTTTATTATCCTTACAGTGACTCCACTACATGTAACCTCTTAATAATGATAATAATAAAAACTTTATTCATCCCAGAAGGCTGCCAGCGAGGAGCCTGAATCACAATATAAATATAAAGGTTAGAAAGGCTTTCACTCAGTCATGCAGTCATGAAATCAAACAATGTTTCTAAACGCCAGGTTTCGTTTGGGATGTTTACTCAGTTATTATGAGTGTTTCATGCAAGCCCGTGCACGTATGCACGTCACCAACTCTGCAAGGTGTGGCCGGTCCTTCCAACAAGTCTGAATTTGACTTTTTATTCTACGCAGAGGGCGAAGAAAGTTATTTCCTGTCCCAGGCGGCGGCGGCGGCGGCGGCAGCAGGGATGAACTGGTCGGGACTGGAGAGTCTGCTGAGTGGAGTTAATAAATACTCCACCGCATTCGGGAGGATCTGGCTTTCCATGGTGTTTGTGTTTCGCGTGCTGGTGTTCGTGGTCGCGGCCCAGAGGGTGTGGGGAGACGAGAGCAAAGACTTTGTGTGTAACACACGACAGGTAAGATCCACGGAAAAAACACACTTTCACGTGTTTATGTTGGATTTCACATATCCAGTGAGAAGCTTTAAGCAAACTTAGGCTGCAAACTAACTCCTCTTTGTGGAGGAATTCCACTGGTTTTACGAGTTAATATCAGAGACCTAGTTTTAACCTGAGAAAACCTTTTTTAAAGTCTCTAAACCGATCCTGGTGACATCATCTTAGAATAAAACAAGCAGAGGTACCTGTTGGTTGGTGGACCAACAGGTACCTCTGCTTACTTGAGACTTGAAAGCTGAGACTTGGGATTTACTTGAGACTTGAAAGCTAAGACTTGAAACTTACTTGAGACTTGAAAGCCAAGACTTGAGACTTACTTGAGACTTGAAAGCTAAGACTTGAGACTTACTTGAGACTTGAAAGCTAAGACTTGGGACTTACTTGAGACTTGAAAGCTAAGACTTGAGACTTACTTGAGACTTGAAAGCTAAGACTTGAGACTTACTTGAGACTTGAAAGCTAAGACTTGGGACTTACTTGAGACTTGAAAGCTAAGACTTGGGACTTACTTGAGACTTGAAAGCTAAGACTTGGGACTTACTTGAGACTTGAAAGCTAAGACTTTTGACTTACTTGAGACTTGAAAGCTAAGACTTGGGACTTACTTGAGACTTGAAAGCTAAGACTTGGGACTTACTTGAGACTTGAAAGCTAAGACTTGGGACTTACTTTAGACTTGAAAGCTGAGACTTGAGGCTTACTTTAGACTTGAAAGCTAAGACTTGAGACTTACTTGAGACTTGAAAGCTAAGACTTGGGACTTACTTGAGGCTTGAAAGCTAAGACTTGGGACTTACTTGAGACTTGAAAGCTAAGACTTGAGACTTACTTGAGACTTGAAAGCTAAGACTTGAGACTTACTTGAGACTTGAAAGCTAAGACTTGGGGCTTACTTGAGACTTGAAAGCTAAGACTTGAGACTTACTTGAGACTTGAAAGCTAAGACTTGGGACTTACTTGAGACTTGAAAGCTAAGACTTGAGACTTACTTGAGACTTGAAAGCTAAGACTTGAGACTTACTTGAGACTTGAAAGCTAAGACTTGAGACTTACTTGAGACTTGAAAGCTAAGACTTGGGGCTTACTTGAGACTTGAAAGCTAAGACTTGAGACTTACTTGAGACTTGAAAGCTAAGACTTGGGACTTACTTGAGACTTGAAAGCTAAGACTTGAGACTTACTTGAGACTTGAAAGCTAAGACTTGAGACTTACTTGAGACTTGAAAGCTAAGACTTGAGACTTACTTGAGACTTGAAAGCTAAGACTTGAGACTTACTTGAGACTTGAAAGCTAAGACTTGGGACTTACTTGAGACTTGAAAGCTAAGACTTGAGACTTACTTGAGACTTGAAAGCTAAGACTTGGGACTTACTTGAGACTTGAAAGCTAAGACTTGAGACTTACTTGAGACTTGAAAGCTAAGACTTGAGACTTACTTGAGACTTGAAAGCTAAGACTTGAGACTTACTTGAGACTTGAAAGCTAAGACTTGAGACTTACTTGAGACTTGAAAGCTAAGACTTGGGACTTACTTGAGACTTGAAAGCTAAGACTTGGGACTTACTTGAGACATGAAAGCTAAGACTTGGGACTTACTTGAGACTTGAAAGCTAAGACTTGAGACTTACTTGAGACTTGAAAGCTAAGACTTGGGACTTACTTGAGACTTGAAAGCTAAGACTTGAGACTTACTTGAGGCTTGAAAGCTAAGACTTGAGACTTACTTGAGACTTGAAAGCTAAGACTTGAGACTTACTTGAGACTTGAAAGCTAAGACTTGAGACTTACTTGAGACTTGAAAGCTAAGACTTGAGACTTACTTGAGGCTTGAAAGCTAACACTTGGGACTTACTTGAGACTTTAAAGCTAAGACTTGAAACTTACTTGAGACCCCACCATCACATCACCTGTTGGTGCGTGTGCTTCCATTTAGTCATCACCGCAATTCGGCTGCAGTAAATGTGATGGACTATTCATATTCTCCCATTTATTCCAAATGGGACCTTTATTTTAACAGGGAACATCAAATTTTATTAAATAAGACCTGAAACCAGAGAGGAAAATGTGTCCTGAGGTCACAAATCAAGTGGGAAGTGGAGCTGATTTTTCTCAGGCTGACAGACTTCTAAATGCCTCCCCCTGCTGGCCAGTAGACAGAATGCAGGCTTAACACATTATAGGCATTCTCTTAAAAGTTGTTCTTTAAAGCAGCATTAACACCTTTTAAACTGTTTTGTATTTACCATTTTAACCTTAAAAACACTCTCTTGCATGAATGCAACAACTTGTCCTGTTGTCACCTGTGGAATTAGCAGTTCCAGAAAAGTTGTGACTCATAAACCACTTTGTTTGCAGCCCGGCTGTACCAACGTCTGCTATGACCACATCTTCCCCATCTCCCACATCCGTCTCTGGGCGCTGCAGCTGATCTTTGTGACCTGCCCGTCTTTAATGGTGATGGCTCACGTTAAATACCGCGAGGGGAAGGACCGGAAATACGTAGAGCTGCACAACGGCTCTCATCTGTATGCCAATCCTGGCAAGAAGAGAGGCGGCCTGTGGTGGACGTACCTGCTGAGTTTGGTCTTCAAAGCCGGATTCGACGCATCGTTTCTCTATATTCTGTATCGGATCTACCATGGATATGACCTGCCCAAGTAATGCTCATAACTTACTATCTTAAAGGGACAGTTCGCCTCTTTTGACATGAAGCTGTATGACATCCCATACTAGCAACATCATTTCTGAACATCTTCTTACCCCCTGCTGCGTCCTGTGAGCAGAGTTCCAGCCTCGTTTTGGTGTTGACGAAGGTAGTCCGGCTAGTTGGCTGGGGTTTAAAAAATTAAGCGTTTTGCTTCTCAAAACAATATGCGTTCAACAGAGTAATACATTTGCATCACAAAATCGTTCTCCAGGAAAAAGTCAGACCTCACAATCTCTTGGCCCTATTTTTTCTCCCTTCGTATCACTGCCTGCTGCCGCCTGCCGCGCCTGTAAGCTGCAAGCTGTATGACATCCAATACCATGGATGTGTTATATTATCTGGATGCCGGACCGCAAAATGGCCGCCGTTGATTTCAACAAAGTTGCTCGCCTGGCGCATATGCCGAAAAAGTTTCTGACTTCCGGGTTTACTTCCGCGTTATGCGGCCCATAGAGCATGCGCAGTAGAGTCAACCCCCATGATGCTTTGGGGCCTCCCATCATGCCCCGGGGCGATGAGGACGTGCACGTGCACAGCTGTGACGACTTTTCTGGCCGTTAGAAAACTTTTTGACGGATAAAAAGTCCACGACTTAAAAACATAGAATACAAAGATTAGTAAATAACAGCGGTTACAGCTGGAGGTGTCCTGTGAGCAGTTTTACAGGCATCTCTGTTACTGTTGCGGTCTATGGGAAAAATACTTTTTGGGCCACAGGGGATTTGTTGTTGCAATACCACGAGTGGCCACTGGGAAAAATAGTCAGACATGGTTACGTTAACTTTCCAAGCAGCAAACACCATAACAGGCGCAGCTGTCGGCTGTCGGCAGCAGGCAGTGATACGAAGGGAGAGAAAATAGGGCCAAGCGATTGTGAGGTCTGACTTTTTCCTGGAGAACCATTTTGTGATGCAAATGTATTACTCTGTTGAACGCATATTGTTCTGAGAAGCAAAACGCTTTATTTTTTAAACCACAGCCAACTAGGACTACTTTCGTCAACACCAAAACGAGGCTGGAACTCGGCTCACAGGACGCAGCAGGGGGTAAGAAGATGTTCAGAAATGATGTTGCCCAATGTAACCGGTATGAAACCTCTGCGTTGTGGTTAGAACGAATGGAGACCACACCAAAGGTCTTTCAAAGGTCTTTATTTTCCAACCTTTCCTCACCGAACATCACAAAAACGAGCCGCGAATACAATGATGCAAACATTAGTTAGCCAGGGAAACATTAGCACAAAAAAGTAAAACATGGAGCATACCTGACAAAATAAAATGCCAAATATAAAAGACAAAATGGGAGCTCACCTTTCCTCACCGAACATCACAAAAAAAGATTTGGCGGGACCGTGTCTTTTGTCACAAATGTTGCTCCCCCATAAAAGAATGTACAGAAAGAGAAAAAGAAAACAAAAGTTCCACCTGACTAGTCTTGTCAGGTTAAAAACAATAATTTTGTGGAATTATACACAAGCCAAAGTAACCCTTGTTACACTCGTATGGGATGTCATACAGCTTCATGTCAAAAGAGGTGAACTATCCCTTTAAATGAAAACAAAGGTGTTCTGCAGCAGTAATAACCCGCTCTCTGATCCGTTCTGTTAGGCTGTCCAAGTGTTCGCTGGAGCCTTGCCCCAACACCGTCGACTGCTTCATCAGTCGTCCAACAGAGAAGAAGATCTTCATGTTGTTCATGGTGGTGTCCAGCGCCCTGTGCATCTTTATGTGTATCCTCGAGATGATTTACCTCATCTGCAAACGCATCGTTAAAGTCTCAAAGATCCGGTACGAAAACGAGAGGGTCATGTTCGCCGACCAACACGAGCTCAATATCATTGCCCCTCCCAGGTCCCAGTATCGGAGGACCGATCCGACTCTAACTGAGAGCCAGATGTCTCTGAACAAGAGGGAGAAAACCAGAGAAAAGAGTGCGAGTACGTTGCTGTAGGACAGAGTCCCAACACCAGGGGTTGGTGACGATTGTTCGTCAACAGGAACACAAAAGACTAGCGTTTTCTTTATCTGTTGACACCGTTGAAAGGGTTGTTCCTGTGTGCGGTAAGCCTGTAATCCAAGAGCACACGAAAGATTCGTGATTCTGCTTCGGAAGGACGGGCGGCTGCTTATGAGGACTGAAGGTGGCTGGATACATTTCCACTGACGTGTGAGGACAAACATGGCGTCTTTTAGAGCACGAGTGGAATCTGTGGGGCGATGCTCATCGCGAATCAACAATGTAATGTGTAAATTTTGTGTTTTGACATCTTCAGCACTGTTAACAGCATCATTAACCACTAATCTGAGATAACGATTGCAACCAGTGGATTCTTATTTCTTCTTCTGACACTGTCGGTCTGAAGCTGGGGCTGCGTCCTTACTGATGCCCTCATTTACCCTGCACAGCTTCTCTAATTCCACGTTTTTGTAGAGGATTTCTGGTCAGCCGATAACTTTGACGGTTGGACCAAAGACAGAAACAGGAAAAGGAATACGAGCGTCGTAACTTCAGCTGCTTTCCTGGTGAATCCCGTCAGGAGGAACCTCAGTGATGAGGCTTCAAAGAGGTCACGTTGTGCTTTTTCTTTTTTTAAAGTATTTTTTGGGGGCTTTTTATGCCTTTTTTGGATAGGACAGGAAGCAGGGGGGCAGAGAGAGGGGGAACAACATGCAGCAAAGGGCCGTCTAACACCTCATCCTGACTGAAAGCGAGCGACACTAATGCGATACGACGACGAAATTTCGCGAGGGTGTCCTGATATGCAGCGTGACGATTTTGTCAGGAGTGATTCTATTGGTTCAGACCGAGTTCTCCGGCTCCCTTCGGTTCAGATCTTTGTGGTTCGGGTGTTTGGGGTCATAAACCACCGGGTGCTGTTCCACGGTAAAGATCAGCTTCTCCTCGTCCATTGTTCCCTGAGTGATGCTAACCTGTTGCTAACTAGCTTGTCAACAGGAAGCAGCGTGTTCATTTCAACCAATAAGAACGGGACGCCGCCACGAAATGTCGTCCCAATAGAGACAACGCGGGCGATTTCATGGGGTTGGCGTGATCGCTGGATGGAGCGACATGTCAGGACAGGCTGATTGAAAAGTACGCACTCTGATCACTTTTTATCAATCGCTCGCTCGCGTTCAGTCAGGATGAGGTGTTATGTGGGACTCGAACCGAGGCCAGCTACAGCGAGGACTATAGCCTCTTGTACATGGAGCGCCTGCTCAACCCACTACACCACGGACCACCCCACATTATGATTTTTTTAAAGTATTTTTTGGTGCATTTAAAGGGTTTGCAAAGTCATTTCAAAACCGCAGAAGAGGCTTTATGAGTATGTTTACAAGTGAAGCTGCAGTTACCGATCAAACAGATCAAAACTCGACAGTCTTTGTCTCAGGATTCAAACACAGGAGGTTAGTTTATGTCCGACTCCACTGAAACCCCCCCTTTCAGCTGTTCACTTTGAGGCTTTTTCCTGTTTACTTGTTACATATCAGACCAAATCAAAGGGAAAACAGGCACCGAGTCCAGCATGAAATGGACAGATTTCCAGTGAAAGGAACATTTCGACCGCCGGACAAAACGTTTACACGTTTTTTTACTCAATAATAACTCTAACATCATGCAAACATGCCGACTTGTCCCACAGAAACCGCTCCTGTTTGCATTTTTTTTGCTCGCCAGCTCCTTAAATGAGCGGCTGCCTTGCTTGTCCGTCAGTACTTTCTCACCAAAGCTGCTCCAGTCGATGGGGTCTCAGTTCGGCGTCATCCCGGCTTGTTCTGTGAGGCAGAGCCAAGCCTTAACCGACCACCCGAGAGGATATCTGTAGCACAAGCTTGTGCATCCAGGATTGTAAAAAAGGTGGGCTGGGGTCAAAGATCTAATGCTAAAGTTAAAGCTTAATGGTTCATACGCATGCAGATTTTTCCTTTATCAAAGCACTGGGCCTCTGAATAACATTTGCATATCAGACCACGCAGCCACTCCGGCCGGTAAACCAACGGGATCACATTCTGGAGCAGGGCTTTATTACCACGAGAGGATACTAAAACTACCCTTCAGAACATGTAAATGAGCATAACGAGTCCTCTTTTTGAAGTTGTCATTACATAAATAATACTTTCTGATTATTTCATGTGAATTTAGAGCAAAGTTTATGTACAGTTTATGGGATGCTACAGGACAACCTCTGTTCTACTTTTGTCTTTATACTCACTGATGTTTCGACTTGGAGTCATCCTGGATGTCGCGATAAGGTCCGATAGTGTCTTTTAAAGCAGGCTGTGGTGTATTTTTTTAACTGTGTGTAAAATAAAATAACTTATTATCAACTGCTGGCAGATGCTTTTCTTTGGAGAAAAGAGGACATTGGCATGTTTGCCTGTACAATACAGTGTCCCCTGATGGATTCTGTGGGGGGTGCTGCGAGCTGTTCAGTCCATTTATAACAAAGTGGAGCTGGTTTACTCCACCAGGGCTGCCCCTGGTCACCGATCCTGTTCTGGAGGCGTAGGGCGTCTGGTTTGGGAACCTCAGGGTCACGTCTTTATGCAGATGATGTGGTTCTGTTGACCTTCAGTTCACAGCTGAGTGTGAAGCAGCCGGGATGAAAGTCAGCTCTTCCAGATCTGAGGCCACGGTTCTGGATCTGGTTATGAGCAAACATCTCCACTTTGGTCTGGTCTGTCCAAAGCACATTGTTCCAGAAGTCTTGTGGTTTGTTCAGATGCAGCTTTGCAAACCTAAGCTGTGCTGCCATGTTCTTTTTAGAGAGAAGAGGCTTTCTCCTGCAGCCCTTCCACACAAGCCATACCTGTTCAGTCTGTTTCTAACTGTGCTGTCATGACCTTTAACCTTTAACATGCTAACTGAGGCCTGCAGAGTCTGAGCTGTAGCTCTTGGGTTTCTGACCTTGGGGTGACCTTTAACCTTTAACATGCTGACTGAGGCCCGCAGAGTCTGAGATGTAGCTCTTGGGTTTCTGACCTTGGGGTGACCTTTAACCTTTAACATGCTAACTGAGGCCCGCAGAGTCTGAGATGTAGCTCTTGGGTTTCTGACCTTGGGGTGACCTTTAACCTTTAACATGCTGACTGAGGCCCGCAGAGTCTGAGATGTAGCTCTTGGGTTTCTGACCTTGGGGTGACCTTTAACCTTTAACATGCTAACTGAGGCCCGCAGAGTCTGAGATGTAGCTCTTGGGTTTCTGACCTTGGGGTGACCTTTAACCTTTAACATGCTAACTGAGGCCTGCAGAGTCTGAGATGTAGCTCTTTGGGTTTCTGACCTTGGGGTGACCTTTAACCTTTAACATGCTAACTGAGGCCTGCAGAGTCTGAGATGTAGCTCTTGGGTTTCTGACCTTGGGGTGACCTTTAACCTTTAACATGCTGACTGAGGCCTGCAGAGTCTGAGATGTAGCTCTTGGGTTTCTGACCTTGGGGTGACCTTTAACCTTTAACATGCTAACTGAGGCCCGCAGAGTCTGAGATGTAGCTCTGGGGTTTCTGACCTTGGGGTGACCTTTAACCTTTAACATGCTGACTGAGGCCTGCAGAGTCTGAGATGTAGCTCTTGGGTTTCTGACCTTGGGGTGACCTTTAACCTTTAACATGCTGACTGAGGCCTGCAGAGTCTGAGATGTAGCTCTTGGGTTTCTGACCTTGGGGTGACCTTTAACCTTTAACATGCTGACTGAGGCCCGCAGAGTCTGAGATGTAGCTCTTGGGTTTCTGACCTTGGGGTGACCTTGCTGGGACGTCCACTCCTGGGCAGATTGACAGCTGTCCTGAATGTTTTCCACCTGTGAATAATCTTTCTCTCTGTGGAACGATGGACTCCAGATAGTTTGGAAACGGCCTTATAACCCTTCCCAGGTTGATGGACAGTGTAATATGTCGTGTGTTGTTGTTCATGAGTTTGGATTTACTGAGTTTTAACACCTGATGAAGGGTTTATTTAATATTTCTGATACATAAAACCTTAGACTTGGAAAAGGGTGTACTTTCTTTTTCCCACGACCATAAACAGGCGGCATAAAAACAGTCTAAAGACCAACATTTTTGACCTTACATAACATGCAATCTCTCATTATTCAGTTATATCTCGAAAACAGACAAGAACCCTTGAATATATTCACCTCTGGGAATCACTATAGCAACATGAGCCTGAGCTGCAGCTGAAGAGCATGCGCGTTGCAGACCTCTAACAAAAGATAATAAAGTGCCGTATAATGAGAAAGGTAAATGTTAGGACTTGTCAGCATCTTGCTGCTTCACTTCTGGGGCTTTCAGCTCTGAAGAAATGTGTCCCTCAGTGTGAGAAAAAACGCAGCACAAATGGTTTGACTCATCCTGACGCCTCCTGCAGTCCACGGCCGGCGGCTCCAAGCAAGCAGCCCCGGAAAATAAACCGACGGTGCAGATTTCAGGTCAAAAAACAGAGAAAATAAGACAGTAAAAGCCCGTAAGATACAGTAAATAAACCAGGAAACCGACCCTTCAGTGTCTGTGTTGGCACAGGTAAACCACCAGAGGGCGCCAGACTCCATTCAGTGACATGCTCCACGCCGCCTGGCATCTCCTGGAGGGTGTTTCATAAAACAGGATTAGCCGGCCTGATTGCTGTGAAAACAATGCTTTATTTCTGATCTGAGTCATTTAAAACAAGCAGACACAGCACAGCACCGGCTGCCGGGTTCCAGCGTTTAAATTGTGCCTTTTAAACACCCACGAGGCTCGGTGTCTTTCATTCCAAGGTGAACCAGACACCTCAGCCTCCACGGGGAGAGAGGACGTCATGTGGATGTGTCATATCGGACAGACGTAAACAGAGCCACACACGACAGGAGCCAGAACAGACCATTTGAGCACATTTCAGTCTGACGAATGCTGTGGCTGTTTATCAGGAACCGCCTTATAACCCCTGATGTGTTGATGTGGCTCAGGAGGTAGAGGGGACGTCCATTATCTTTGTTTTGGTCTCGGGTTCGAGGCTTGGTTTCCTCATTTAATTGGCTCAAGTGTCCTCTCCTGAGAGTCATTGAGAATAAAAGCTTTTCATGAAAGATTAAATGTTTCAGAGCAATTAAAGAGCATCAGCTGAAGATTCAGTGAAAGAATCAATGATGGTTCTATGAAAATCTTTAGTTACTGATGAAAGAAGACAGGCTGACTCTGAATGAGATGACATCAAATCCAACATCAATAACAAACAGATGCAACGAATCACAGTTAAAATGGAAAGTTCTGGTCCGACCTGATGAATATGAAGAAGCTGCAGAAGAGAAACGGATATTCATCCCTGTCATAACTGTTTTATTCTGATGAAATTATTATTTTATCAGATTCAGAGTTCAAAAATTATATTGATCGTAAAAAGAGAAATTTATTCTCAGAAAGCTGGTTCACACAACTCAGAGGGTCAGAGACAATATTTCTGTTTTAATTTGTGTTTTTCTGTTTTATTTAGTTTTTTCATTTTGAGTATTTCTGTTTTATTTTATGGTTTTCTGTTGTATTTTCTGTTTTATTTTGTGTTTTTTTGTGTTTTAATTTGAGTTTTTGTGTTTTATTTTAATTTTTTTCTGTTTTATTCTATAGTTTTTCTGTTTTTTGTGTTTTATTTTGTGTTTTTTCTGTGTTTTTTTGTTTTATTTTGTGTTTTTTCTGTGTTTTTGTGTTTTATTTTGTGGTTTTTCTGTGTTTTTGTGTTTTATTTTGTGGTTTTTCTGTGTTTTTGTGTTTTTTCTGTGTTTTTTTTGTTTTATTTTGTGTTTTTTTTCTGTTTTAATTTGAGTTTTTGTGTTTTATTTTAATTTTTTTCTGTTTTATTCTATAGTTTTTTGTGTTCTGGTGTTTTATTTTGTGTTTTTGTGTTTTATTTTGTGTTTTTTCTGTGTTTTTTTGTTTTATTTTATGTTTTTTCTGTGTTTTTGTGTTTTATTTTGTGTTTTTTCTGTTTTATTTTATGGTTTTTCTGTGTTTTGTGTTTTTTTTGTGTTTTTTCTGTTTTATTTTGGGACTTTGGGTCAGATTTCCTCGTCTTGTTCTTCTTTGTGTTCTCAGTATTTTGGAGTTCTGGGTCTGAATCAGGATTTATTCCATCTGTATTAGTCTGTTCTTGATGTGCCTTTTTGCTTCTCGTTTCCCTCTTTTATGATTTGCTTTAGTTGTTGCTTTTATATTAATCAGATGTCGTCTCAGTCTTGTCCTGCCTCAGCTCTGTTCTTGCCTTTCTCTTTTAGTCCTGATCTCAGTTCAGTTTCTCAGAGGTATTTTGCTCCTTTAGTGCAGATTAATTCATTTTTTTGTAAATAGGTCACTCATTTTGGGCTCTAAAATAACTTAATGATTCAGGACCAGCTGATAGGTCCTTCGTCTTTCATGTCATCCCTTCACAACTGCCTGCTGGGGGAGTTTATCTCTAATATTGGCTTTATCAGACGAAACATTTACAATGTTTTTGCTCACATTTTGTATTTTCTGCTAAATCCTGAAACTAATTAAAAAGACTGAAAGAGATTTGACCAGAACACAGAGTCGGAGGCGCTTCTCTGCACAAACGCCCGTCCCTCGTTATGTAACAAGTCTTTAAAGTCCCAGTCTGCTATCTGCCAGCTTTCTGCAGGGAGGTGAACACACACACACACACACACACACACACACACACACACACACACACACACCAAAGCACAGTTTGCCACGATGGCCAACATATCAGCCCACACTGCTCCTCTCCCGGAGCTGGAGCCCAGGTTTAAAATAGCTCGGCTCCCTCTCAGGTCTTCACCACGATATTTGTTATACTCTTATATAATCGGCACCTCCTGATCTCCTCTTCCTCTTCATGCTGCTGCTTGCATCCCGTTCTGCCCGCCTCGGCCTCTCCTCGGCTTTGGAAAGATGTGAGAAAAAGGAGTCATTTTCATGGCAAAGGCAGCCGGCCTGTGCATGCCTGGCAAACGTAAGAATCCTGTTTCCTCTTTTTGTTGCAGCTTCTGTTCTGTGACATAAAGGGGGGCAACATGCAGGTGATCCTGGATTGTATTCGGCCTAAATACCCCCCACAGAGCCTTTAGAGCCATGCTAGCTTTCCTGATCAGGAGGGATTTCTCTGTGAGAATACTCCTGATTTACCCGCCTCAGCCAGAGACGTTTTATCTTTCCAAATCAGAACGGAAATGTGGTTTTATCTGCTCACCTGCAGGCAGAGATGGGGACTCGAGTCACTGTTTTGATTACTTGTGACTTGACTTGACAAAAAATAAAAGACTTGAGACTCGACTCGGACTTGGAAGTTACAGACTCTGCACTTGACTTGACTTGAGACGCGATGACTTGAATGACTTGAGTGTTATTCAGTTCATGTTTTCAGTTTGAATATAAAATTAATAAATTAATTAATAAAATAACATGGATTACCCGGTAGGAGCGCAGGCTGAGAATGGCGCCATGATTGGATCCCTACCCTGTCAGTCAGTCATGCCCTCTCTACATACCTTAGTGTTTATTGGAGAGAATAAACTCATATCAGATATGCATCAACATGTCAGCGGGACCGAGAGTCGTTGTCTTCGGCTTTCGTAATCACCATTTTGACGCTAAAAGACGAACAGCACAGTGCAAGACATGCGGCATCAACATCTCAGACAGCCAGACGACAACTTCCAACTTTGTTCGTCATTTAAAGATCCATTCTGACCAGTCAGTGCTCGTCATATTAGCTAATATTATCCTGTTAGCCTAGTCTGTAGTTAGCTAACGTTAGCTTGATATGATACGGGGTGGACAGGTTGGACACATTGGCCAATGATGTTTACTGACAGTTACTTATATCTTTGTGTTTTCACTTTATTAAGATCAGATTCTGCAGGTAAAAGTGCAAAAATAAGGTGACTTGACTTGACTTGACTCAAGAAAAAATAATTGGGACTTACTTGGGACTTGCACATGTGTGACTTGGTCCCATCTCTGCCTGCAGTGTTTGGTGTTGACCTTGTTCACTTCCCATTCATTTAGCTTCCTGTCCTTGTTTTACCCGTTTTTTTGGTCATTTTTTCCTCTCACACCGGTGCTACGTTGGCTTGTCTCATGCCTCTTTCTTTGACTTGTTGGACTCTGGATTGGATTTTTGGATTTATCAATAATTCCTTATTCAGTCTGAGTAAGCTAGCTGCTTGGCACATCACAGATAAAACCAGGAAGCGTGGTGCTCACAGTTTTTTGGACTGAATGCCAACTTAAGGAGGCAGCGTTTGATTGAAGGCTGCTTTCATCAAACAACCTACACAAACTCTCCGTCACTGAGTGGCTCACTGCACTCAGCAGCTTGATGAGTTATCACACAGCTTCATCACTGCTGGGGAAACCAGCCTTAAACAGCTCAGCCTTGTGTCTCAACTCTCTTTAAATGATATTCTTGTGGGTTTTAACAATCTCATGATGACATCTAATATGAAATATAAACAGGTCACCTGTGTGCAGATGAGGCAGATCGCTTAAAGGTGACATATTTTGTCTCTTTATGCCTTTTTTAAAACTATTTTATAGAATTTTCGGAGGTCTCAATGAGATGTGCGAGACTGGCTTTGGTAAAAATGCCTGTTAGTTTAAGCACAGTGGTTGTTCTTATAGCCCTGTTTTCAGGGCTCACTGTTCAGCTCAGTCAGTTTGTTACTCCATGGCTTGTTCTGGAAGAAAGTTTGTGAACAGGAAGTGACGGTCTGACAGAACCGTGGGATTATACACTGGAAAAAAATCAAAGTCTTACCAAGTATATTTGTCTAATTTCTAGTCAAAATATCTCATTACACTTAATATAAGACACAACTGCCTAACAAGTACCATTTCAGCCAGATATAGGGACATCTGGAATATCTTGAAAACAAATTGTTTTGAGTCACATATCATATGAAACAAGCTTTTTTTTTATATTTGAAGAGGTTTTTAAGCTAATTTCAAGATCACTTTTATCTCAAAGGTCCTAAATATCACATCTTATTTCAAGAAATCTTGACAAGCCGATTTTCACTAGTTCCATTGGCAGACTTATTTCAAGCAAAAACGTCTCATATTTGTTGTTTTTCTTACTTATTTTTGGAGGGGCATTTTTTCCAGTGTATGAGTTTGAACCAGAGTCAGTGAAGTCCCAGAGAGGTTCAACCAACAGAGCTTCAACAGAACGTCTGTGAAGAGTCATTTTCTGTATGGTCGTACGTTAACTGGAGGAGAGTTACGGTGTGTTTACGTACGTTAGCCGTCATCAACAGCTGGACATCTGCTGTGTAATTTAATGCAGAAACACAGACATAATTAAGCTGTTCCTGCAGTCAGACCAGAAACACTCCAGCTCTACATATAGATACAGATAGTTACTCTGTTGATCCCAGAGGGAAACAGTTTAGCAGTGTAGCTGTAAGCTAGCAGCAGATGCTAGCAAACAATGCTTTCCCACCAACAGAACGGAACCGTTCAGCTAGAAAGCTTCAGCTAACAAAGTAATGTGGGAACAATGATGTTCATCTTTCAGAAAGGAGCAGCAATAACTCCTTAGAAGCTGGTGAACGTCACCTTCATTAGCTAAGCTGTTAGCGTTAGCTGCTGCTAAAGGAGAAAATAACAGCAATAACTCCTTAGGAGCTGGTGTACGTCACCTTCATTAGCTAAGCTGTTAGCATTAGCTGCTGCTAAAGGAGAAAATAACAGCAATAACTCCTTAGGAGCTGGTGTACGTCACCTTCATTAGCTAAGCTGTTAGCATTAGCTGCTGCTAAAGGAGAAAATAATAGCAATAACTCCTTAGAAGCTGGTGAACGTCACCTTCATTAGCTAAGCTGTTAGCGTTAGCTGCTGCTAAAGGAGAAAATAACAGCAATAACTCCTTAGGAGCTGGTGTACGTCACCTTCATTAGCTAAGCTGTTAGCATTAGCTGCTGCTAAAGGAGAAAATAATAGCAATAACTCCTTAGAAGCTGGTGTACGTCACCTTCATTAGCTAAGCTGTTAGCGTTAGCTGCTGCTAAAGGAGAAAATAACAGCAATAACTCCTTAGAAGCTGGTGTACGTCACCTTCATTAGCTAAGCTGTTAGCGTTAGCTGCTGCTAAAGGAGAAAATAATAGCAATAACTCCTTAGAAGCTGGTGTACGTCACCTTCATTAGCTAAGCTGTTAGCGTTAGCTGCTGCTAAAGGAGAAAATAACAGCAATAACTCCTTAGAAGTTGGTGTACGTCACCTTCATTAGCTAAGCTGTTAGCGTTAGCTGTTGCTAAAGGAGAAAATAACAGCAATAACTCCTTAGAAGCTGGTGTACGTCACCTTCATTAGCTAAGCTGTTAGCGTTAGCTGCTGCTAAAGGAGAAAATAACACAATAAATAAACCATGAGGAGTTATTTCTCAGATGCTTCCATTTCCCTGCTCTGAAGTTCAGGCTCTGAGAGTTGGACCTGATCCCTCTTTGTGGCTCAGCTTCTTCAGTTTCATGAGTGTTTACTTGATTATCCAGTCAGTGAAGACGGTATAACTCCACGTGACGGGATATGGCAAAAAGAACAGCTTGATAACTCCGGAAGGCTTAAAATATTTCAACCTGTCGAGTGGCTGCTCAGACCCTCAATTAAATCTGTTTCCTGACTTGTTGTCTTATATTTTCCCTTTAAAAGCCGTTTCCCCCCCGTATGTGACTGCAGTTTTCCACTTGTATAAGTCTGTATCATTATGTGAGCTTTCAGTCATGCTCTGAGGACTTTCTGTGAATTTCAGGGATCCAGACACACATGAGCAAGCGTTTGAAAATAGCAACGTGACACATTTGAGTTATTGTTTGTAGATTTCTTCATTATTTGTCTTGAAGACAAGAAGTGAAGCCCTTTGTTGCAAACCTCAGCCGATGACAATTCCAGTCCAATAGAGAAGATCTATATCGAGCTTTTCAGGCTGCAGGCCACGACAAAATCTGCATGGTTTCACTAGCGAGGCAGCTTTTCACCAACTCAGAAAGGTTGAAACACCGGTTCATTGTTGCCCATTGAGAGACAAAGACTCAAAAAACGTGACAGTAAATATGTTTTGTACTGTTCAAATGTTAAAATTTGACATGCAAAATCTGTTTTTCATGTACAACCGCAGTGTTTTTTCTCACTAAAAGTCTCAAATCTGAATTTCTTCTTCATTTTAAACTGTTAAAACACTCTGTTAACCTGCAGTAAAGGTTCTAAGTGTTCTGGAAACATGGGCAAAAGCACTTTATGGTTAAAATCAGCAAAAAAAAGTCCAGACGGACACTTTTAGGCCAGATGATGTAAAACCGTCCAAGTTTGATTAGTTGGAGATAGGGATGCACCGATCCGATATTTGGATCAGATATCGAAGAAAATTCAAGATTGGGTATCGTGACAATGGGCCGATCCATTTTTCTCATATCAGCTCCTTTATGATTTATTATTTAATATTTATTTAGTTTTACATTGGATTGTAATCCCTAATTGCACTGACTGAACCAGTTACACTTGTCATATTTTTATGATTAAGATTGTTTTACTGGTGCACAATTATTAAATAAATAAGTCATTCAGTACATTTATATCATTTCATTTTATTTGAAAAAATAGGAAAGAAATGTTTCAGTCAAGTCTGATGTTGCCTTGCACAACAGAATGATCCCAGTCTTTTCCACACGATGAAACTTACAGTTTGTTACCATAATTCCGCGCTGTTTTTCTGTTTCGGTATCGGATCGGTATCGGATTGTTATCGGCCGATCCTAAACCTCAGATATCGGTATCAGCCGATCCTAAACCTCAGATATCAGTATCGGCCGATCCTAAACCTCAGATATCGGTATCGGCCGATCCTAAACATCAGATATCGGTATCGGCTGATCCTAAACATCAGATATCGGTATCGGCCGATCCTAAACATCAGATATCAGTATCGGCTGATCCTAAACATCAGATATCGGTATCGGCCGATCCTAAACATCAGATATCAGTATCGGCCGATCCTAAACCTCAGATATCGGTATCGGCTGATCCTAAACATCAGATATCGGTATCGGCCGATCCTAAACATCAGATATCGGTATCGGCCGATCCTAAACATCAGATATCGGTATCGGCTGATCCTAAACATCAGATATCGGTATTGGATCGGTATCGGCCAATCCTAAACCTCAGATATCGGTATCGGCTGATCCTAAACATCAGATATCAGTATCAGCCGATCCTAAACCTCAGATATCGGTATCGGCCGATCCTGAACATCAGATATCGGTATCGGCCAATCCTAAACCTCAGATATCGGTATCGGCCGATCCTGAACCTCAGATATCGGTATCGGCCGATCCTGAACATCAGATATCGGTATCGGCCGATCCTAAACATCAGATATCGGTATCGGCCGATCCTAAACATCAGATATCGGTATCTGCTGATCCTAAACCTCAGATATCGGTATCGGCCGATCCTAAACATCAGATATCGGTATCGGCCGATCCTAAACATCAGATATCGGTATCGGCCGATCCTGAACATCAGATATCGGTATCGGCCGATCCTGAACCTCAGATATCGGTATCGGCCGATCCTGAACATCAGATATCGGTATCGGCCGATCCTAAACATCAGATATCGGTATCGGCCGATCCTAAACATCAGATATCGGTATCTGCTGATCCTAAACCTCAGATATCGGTATCGGCCGATCCTAAACATCAGATATCGGTATCGGCCGATCCTAAACATCAGATATCGGTATCGGCCGATCCTAAACATCAGATATCGGTATCTGCCGATCCTAAACCTCAGATATCGGTATCTGCCGATCCTAAACATCAGATATCGGTATCGGCTGATCCTAAACATCAGATATCGGTATCGGCTGATCCTAAACATCAGATATCGGTATCTGCCAATCCTAAACCTCAGATATCGGTATCGGCTGATCCTAAACCTCAGATATCGGTATTGGATCTGTATCGGCCGATCCTAAACCTCAGATATCGGTATCGGCCGATCCTAAACCTCAGATATCGGTATTGGATCGGTATCGGCCGATCCTAAACCTCAGATATCGGTATCGGCCGATCCTAAACCTCAGATATCGGTATCGGCCGATCCTAAACCTCAGATATCGGTATTGGATCGGTATCGGCCAATCCTAAACCTCAGATATCGGTATCGGCCGATCCTAAACCTCAGATATCGGTATCGGCTGATCCTAAACCTCAGATATCGGTATTGGATCGGTATCGGCTGATCCTAAACATCAGATATCGGTATCGGAGCTGAAAAAAGCGGATCGGTGCATCCCTAGTTAGTTTACTGACAATATTCCGTTCCTGAGACCATCATCAGCTGAGAGTCTTCACTGTGTTTCGTCTCATCTGGAAACTTTTAGCCGATTTGTTTCCGTCGTATCCTTTAACAAATAAACCTGCAGCATCTTCATTTCTACGTGGAAAGATTGAACACATTTGTTGTTGGTTCCTACGATGAAGATCTGTAAAAGTGATGAGCAGTCCGGTGCATGGGCTTCCTGTCTCTGTCTCTTTCATGTACAGTCCTGAGATACAACCTTGAATCCACTTGATATTCTCTCATGCTTTTGTGTGTCAGATTCTGCTCCATTCGTCCTTCTCTCCTCACACATGCGGCGCATAAAAAACCGGCAGCACCCACACAAAGCCACACATTGAAAATATAAAAGCCAGCTGCCCACACACACATGAAACACACAAAAAAATTGAAAGAAGAGGCTGAAAAACAGAGGCTGAGAGAAGACAGCGCTCACGTGTTTGTGTTATATAAAGTAAAGACACAATTAACAGAGCGACAGCCTTCTAAACTCTTCTATTTGCTGTGTCTCCATTCAGCAGGCAGGTTTAAATGGTCACCACAGCCATTATCGTCATTATTAGTAACGAGGTAAATTACACACTTTTATGACACGTTTTCATTCAACAAGCACAGCTTTTGTTCATCTCTTCTCATTTGATATTTTGGTTAAATGATGAAGTATAAAGACTATGGCTGGGCAACGATTAAAATGTTTAATCTAATTAATCACATGATTTCCCTGATTAAATACGATTAATCTCATTTGTACGCAGAATCCAAAAATGAATCCAAAAGTAGCGTATAGCTTTTAGCATTTAGCTTTATTTTAAATGTGCTGCCATATGAATGAAAGTGCCATAACATTTGTTGTGCAAACACACTTTTAACATCAGCATCTTTCTGTAGTTTTTATGTAGAAGCCTCGCTCCACTGTCTGTTTCCTTGAATGACTTGCTGCTATCAGTTGTGTGTTTTGCCTTTAAGTGATATTTTAGACTGGAACTACTACGCTGAGAAGACAATTCAACTTGGCAGAGTTTACAGATGACTTTGGTTCTGTCGACTCCGCCGTCTGGAAGAACTTTAAAATGAAAATGGCCGAGTAAAAGTTCCGTAGCCTTCTCCATGTTTGGTGGATCTGCTACAAATAAATTTGATTTGATAAAACTTTTTAGTCTCAATCATGAAAAATTTAACAAACCAGTACAGATTCTCCTTTGGTGTCTTTTTTCAATAGTCAAAGTCAAATTTATTTGTAGCACATTTCATGTACAAACAGTTCAAAGTGCTTTACATAAAATAAAAGCATTGCACCAGGGAGTGGAAGAAGCATTAAAAATACAAAAAAGAATATAAAGAGAAACAAATAAAATAACTTAAATGAATTTAAAAACAAGCAACAGTCCAGATAAGTTCAAAGATATCGTGCAGATTTCATGCATAGACACATGAGAACAGAAATGTTTTTAACCTGGATTTAAAAATGTCTCCATTTGGTGAAAGTTTAATCTCCACTGGCAGTTTGTTCCACTTGTTTGCAGCATAACAGCTAAATGCTGCTTCTCCATGTTTAGTCTGGACTCTGGACTGGACCAGCTGACCTGAGTCTTTGGATCTAAGAGCTCTGCTGGCTTTATATTCTCTGAACATATCACAGATGCATTCTGGGCCTGAACCGTTCTGGGATTTGTAAACCATCAGCAGGCTTTTAAAATCTATTCTATTCAACATGCATCTTTAACATCGATTTTAAGCCAAAACATCAACTTTTCTGAACCTTCATCAAGAAGCCGGTGCCTGAATCTGCCTAAAAGATTCCCAGGTGTTAAAACTCCAAACAAAAAGGCCGTGATTTATTCCACCAGCACCCCTCCTGCCTCCCACTGCTGACCGTGTTCATGCTGAATGAGCCGCAGCTGTCCTGCTTCTTTTCTATCCAAACAAATGTTTTCATTTTTTCAGATTGGGTCCGAGTTGGCCTCGGGGAACGCTCATTCTGCAAAGTTTGTCCAAATTAGTTGAGGAATCGTAGTAAATCTGGTCTCATAGTTCCACAGACAAGCAGACTGAGTGATCTGGCCCAGTAAATCTCCAGAGTCCCCGAGGTGGCTGTGGAACTGGCACATGGATTAAGTATTCATCATGGTATCTTTCTCTCTCTGGCCTTATTCAAAGTGTTCTAATTAATCAGCCTTAAATAGATGGACAGACCTACATTAGTGACACAGCGCCTCATGAACCATGTACTATTTAATGCACAGATGGCGCCGCCGGCCTTTTGGGTGTGTGGGACAGTGATGCTTTAAACTGTGGTTGATGCATTACAGGACTTCTGCAAGATTCGAGATTCAGATTCAAGATTTATTGTCATTTGTACAGAGAGACACTGGGTCATGCTGTACATTGAAATTCTTGGTGACGAGGCGTCGCCAACAGCATCAAATAAATTGAGAAGGGTTAATGAAAACCAAGGAAGAAGATAAAGTAGAAAAATTGTGCATAAAAAAGACAAAACAAGTATAACTGTGCATAAAACTTAAAGTGAAATGTGCGACTATATATATATATACACAGGTGAGAATATGTACATAACTAAAGTGGCTGAGTGCCAATGAGTCACTGGTTGAGTAGCCTGATGGCCTGGGGGAAGAAACTGTTCTTTAGTCTGCTAGTCCGAGCCCGGATGCTCCGGTAGCGTCTACCAGATGGCAGAAGGTTGAACAGTCCATATGAGGGGTGGCTATGGTCCTTGGTGATTTTCCGTGCTTTTCTCAGGCATCTTGTGTGGTAGATGCCTTGCACGGGGGGGAGGGAGGAGCTGGTGATGCGCTCGGCTGTCTTCACCACCCTCTGGAGGGCCTTACGGTTCTCAGCAGAGCAGCTGCCGAACCGTGCAGTGATGCAGCCGGAGAGGATGCTCTCGATGGTGCATCTATAAAAGTTAGTGAGGGTTCTGTAGACATGCCAAACTTCTTGAGTCTCCTCAGAAAATAAAGGCGCTTCTGGGCAGTTTTCATTGTCATGTCAGGTCATCGCTGATGTGCATGCCGAGGAATTTGAAGTGGGAAACCGTCTCTGTGAATGGGGGCGTGCCCCTCCTGCCGTTCCTATAGTCCACAATCATCTCCTTCGTCTTACCGACGTTGAGAGAGAGGTTGTTCTCTTGGCACCAGGTAGCCAAGGTACTGACCTCCTCCCTGTAGGCAGTCTCGTCGTTGTTGGAGATGAGACCCAGGACGGTGGTGTCATCAGCCAATTTGATGATGACGTTGGAGCTTAAAGTGGCCACACAGTGAACAAGGTGTAGAGCAGGGGGCTGAGCATGCAGCCTAGGGGGGCTCCAGTGCTCAGGGTAATTTCTGAGAAGGTGAGGTTCCCCAGTCTCACCACTTGGGGCCTGCCCGTCAGGAAGTTCAGGATCCAGTTACAGATGGAGTTGTTAAGACCCAGGATCTTGAGCTTGGGGACGAGCTTGGCGGGCACAATCGTGTTGAATGCAGAGCTATAATCCACAAACAGCATCCTCACGTATGTGCCCACTTTATCCAAGTGGGAGAGGGCGGTGTGCACCGTCAGTGCGATGGCGTCATCGGTTGATCTGTTTCGCCTGTAGGCGAATTGAAGAGGGTCCAGGGTGTCGGGGAGGGAGGAGCAGATGTGTCCTGACTAGCCGCTCAAAGCACTTCATGATGGTAGAGGTCAGTGCTACAGGACGGTAGTCATTCAGGCAGGAGATGGAGGGTTGCTTGGGGACAGGAACAATGATGGTCTGCTTGAAGCTGGTGGGAACCACAGACAGACTCAGGGAGAGGTTGAAGATGGAGGTGAATACCCCCCCTAGCTGGTCGGCGCACGCTCTGAGGACTCGGCCTGGGATGCCATCCGGCCTTGCTGCCTTCTGTGGGTTAACTCTTTTGAAGGCTCTCCTCACGTCGGTCGTGGACAGGGTCAGAGTGCGGTCGTCCTGGTCCTCAGCTAGCCTCACTGCAGGGGTGTCGTTGCTCGCCTCAAACCGAGCGTAGAAGGCGTTGAGCTCGTCTGGGAGAGGCGGCGGGCGGGGCATCACTGCTATTCCTTCCTGTGTAGCCTGTGATGGTGCGTAGTCCACTCCACATTCGTCTGGGGTCAGGGTTCTGGTAGATGGACTCCAGCTTGTCCCTGTAGGCTCTTTTGGCATCTCTGATGGTCTTCTGGAGGTCGGATCTGGATCTCCTCAAGGCCTCCAGGTCTCCTGAGTTGTAGGCAGACGACCGTGCCAAGAGTTTGGCACGTACTTTGCCGTTTACCCAGGATTTCTGTTTGGGGAAACACCTGACTGTGACCTTTGGAACGACATCATCAATGCACTTGGAGATGTAGGCAGAGACAGAGTCTGTATATTCGTCGATGTCTCCATCGGCTGCATCACAGAACATCTGCCAGTCTGTAGTCTCAAAGCGGTCCTGGAGGATGGAGGTCGATTCTTCACTCCAGCGTTGAACTACTCGAGTAACCGGTTTCTCTTGTTTGAGGTATGAGCATTCTCAAGTCCAGTTATAATCCTATGCAGGTCCTCAAGCGCGCTGCCTTTGTCCGCCGGGTATGTAAACAGCTGTTATGATGGCGCAGCTGAATTCTCGTGGGAGGCAGAAAGGGCGCGCTTTTACAGTTAATAGCTCCAGATCTGGTGAGCAGTGTGTTGTTAAAACTGCTACATCCGTACTCCAGCGTGAATTAACCATAATACACACACCCCCACCTCTGCTTTTGCCTGATTCCGACGTCCTGTCCTGACGAAAGGTAGTAAATCCAGTGGGGGAGACGGCGCAATCCGGCACCGAAGAATCCAGCCAAGGACGGGTAACTGATTCAAAGATTAATTATTTTAACTCTCTGACATCAAAGCACCATTAAAAGAAAAAAATACAAAATGTATTTATTTGATTTTCCAAACGACAGAAAAGTTTGGATTTCTTTTTCAGGGATAATTCAGAAAAAAACTAATAATTAAATAATAATTCTAGTTTTTCACATTTTTCACAAAAACTATTTGTACTCCAACATTAAAATAATATTAACTCAGTTTATTTCAAGTGATTTTGGTTTAACTGAAGTTTTGAGTTTGTTTTCAACTTTTAGCTGTTTTCAGTGGAAAAAGAATGCATGGATGATTAGAGGGGAAGATGGATAGATGGATGGATGGATGGATGGATGATGGATGGATGGATGATGGATGGATGGATGGATGAATGGATGGATGATTAGAGGAGAGAAGGGGAAGATGGATGGATGGATGGATGGATGGATGATTAGAGGAGAGAAGGGGAAGATGGATGGATGGATGGATGGATGGATGAATGGATGGATGGATAGATAGATGGATGGATGGATGGATGGATGGATGGATGATTAGAGGAGAGAAGGGGAAGATGGATGGATGGATGGATGATTAGAGGAGAGAAGGGGAAGATGGATGGATGATAGATAGATGGATGATAGATAGATGGATGGATGGATGGATGATTAGAGGAGAGAAGGAGAAGATGGATGGATGGATGGATAGATAGATGGATGGATGGATGATTAGAGGAGAGAAGGGGAAGATGGATGGATGGATAGATAGATGGATGGATGGATGATTAGAGGAGAGAAGGGGAAGATGGATGGATGGATAGATAGATGGATGGATGGATGATTAGAGGAGAGAAGGGGAAGATGGATGGATGGATGGATAGATGGATGGATGGATGATTAGAGGAGAGAAGGGGAAGATGGATGGATGGATAGATGGATGATTAGAGGAGAGAAGGGGAAGATGGATGGATGGATGGATGGATGATTAGAGGAGAGAAGGGGAAGATGGATGGATGGATGGATAGATAGATGGATGGATGGATGATTAGAGGAGAGAAGGGGAAGATGGATGGATGGATGGATAGATAGATGGATGGATGGATGATTAGAGGAGAGAAGGGGAAGATGGATGGATGATAGATAGATGGATGATAGATAGATGGATGGATGGATGGATGATTAGAGGAGAGAAGGAGAAGATGGATGGATGGATAGATAGATGGATGGATGGATGATTAGAGGAGAGAAGGGGAAGATGGATGGATGGATGGATGGATGAATGGATGAATGATTAGAGGAGAGAAGGGGAAGATGGATGATAGATAGATGGATGGATGGATGATTAGAGGAGAGAAGGGGAAGATGGATGGATGGATGGATGGATGAATGGATGAATGATTAGAGGAGAGAAGGGGAAGATGGATGATAGATAGATGGATGGATGGATGATTAGAGGAGAGAAGGGGAAGATGGATGGATGGATGGATAGATGGATGATAGATAGATGGATGGATGGATGGATGACAGTTGAGTTTAAAGAACAAGATAAACCAGGAATTAGATAACTTGTTATAAGATTAGAGGAGTGGTGCAGGTCTGTTCCTGAGCCAAAGTTAACAACTTCATATCATAAGTTCATAACTTCTTCAGCCTCTTTAAAACTGTAACATAATTTCTTTACCTCCTCCTCCTCCCATCAGTAACTGAGGGCCCCCACCTAAAGGCTGATTCATACTCGGCGCAACCTCGCTCATACTAGCTGGTCGCAAATGGCGCAAACGGTCACGTGTCCCAAAATTCCACCACGCCCCTCGTCGCAAGCTAGAAAATCCTCGCGCGGCGCAAGGGCGCGCACACAACTTTTTTTCTGACTTCGCGCGCGCTCAACCGGAAACAGCTGACCAAGAGAAAGAAAAAATGAACACTGCAGAGACCGCGGTGACCGAGAGGATGCGCCTCTACAAACATCTGTACGACACGTCTATGAAGTTACACTGGGACAACGTTTGACAAAGTTCGTCTTGTTGCAAAGGACGAACATTCCACCTTCTCTTCTGTTTTTGCCGCAGCCGCTTAGCTCTGAGATACATATACAGTTCTACACCCAGAGTAAATTCATTCCGCATCAGATGTGCCAGCCTCTGCTGACGTGACACCACAGGTGGCATTGTGTATGCTTTCTTCGTATGCTTTTCAGCTTATTTCCTCAACAGTAACGCCCGCTGGTCTGGAGAGAACTGCAAATGTGACGCATTCTCGGCGCAAACTGCGCTTATGAGCTGAAGGAACTGTGAAGGGGCTGGCGCTTTCGATGATGTCATTAATGGTTCTCGAGCCAGAACAGTTGCGCGTTTGCGCCGAGTACGAATCAGCCTTAACGGGGATAACCCACCTGCCCATGCTTGTGTCTCAGGCAGCAGCACACAGGAAGGACTCTGACCATAAAAACAAGATGGAAGAGCACCAATGTGTCACCATGGGTATGGTTTTAAAAATGACTTCCTATACTCTGTTCCTGAGACTCGTTTTCATGACCTCTTTGGAAAACATCCCGAGGTGAAGAAAAGATGACACGTGAAATTAATCAGGACTTAAGAAAAGCTGTGATGTGCATCTGCAGCAGTGAAACTACGACTGCTCAGAAAGTATTTAACAAAAAGTGTGTTGGATGCTTCATCCAATGCAAGCTTCATTAAAGAGATTATATCAACTATACTGTAATTAAAAGGAAGCATTGAAGCTCCTAACTTTAGTTTGTAGAGAGATAAACTCTCTCTGAGGCTAATGTTCCAGCAGAGTTAGCTAAAGGCTGTGGATGTGCAGCAGCCACTTTTCATCCCACTGTTTTAACAACTTGGTCCAGTTCAACGCTGGACTGAAGAAGCTGAGCCACAAAGAGGGATCAGTTCCAACTCTCAGAGCCTGAACTTCAGAGCAGGGAAATGGAAGCATCTGAGAAATAACTCCTCATGGTTTATTTACTGAGTTATTTTCTCCTTTAGCAGCAGCTAACGCTAACAGCTTAGCTAATGAAGGTAACGTACACCAGCTTCTAAGGAGTTATTGCTGTTATTTTCTCCTTTAGCAGCAGCTAACGCTAACAGCTTAGCTGATGAAGGTGACGTACACCAGCTTCTAAGGAGTTATTGAGTTATTTTCTCCTTTAGCAGCAGCTAACGCTAACAGCTTAGCTAATGAAAGTGACGTACACCAGCTTCTAAGGAGTTATTGCTGTTATTTCCTCCTTTAGCAGCAGCTAACGCTAACAGCTTAGCTAATGAAGGTGACGTACACCAGCTTCTAAGGAGTTATTGCTGTTATTTTCTCCTTTAGCAGCAGCTAACGCTAACAGCTTAGCTAATGAAGGTGACGTACACCAGCTTCTAAGGAGTTATTGCTGCTCCTTTCTGAAAGATGAACATTATTGTTCCCACATTACTTTGTTAGCTGAAGCTTTCTAGCTGAACGGTTCCGACCTGTACTCAGGTCTCCGAGTACAACTGCTTAATGAGGTTAATATATCCAAAATGTTTAAACGCAGTAATTAACGGTACACATGCATTACTACGAGTTACGCTGTGTACATCTCCGGCTTGGTCCATCACTGTTGATGAGAAAGCTTTGTTTGCTAGCATCTGCTGCTAGCTTACAGCTAACCTGCTAAACTGTTTCCCTCTGGGATCAACAGAGTAACTATCTGTATCTGTATGTAGAGCTGGAGTGTTTCTGGTCTGACTGCAGGAAAAGCTTAATTATGTCTGTGTTACTGCATTAAAGTCAGAGGTGGGTAGTAACGAGTTACATTTACTTGAGTAAGTTTTTGAAAACATTATACTTCTAGGAGTAGTTTTAAATCTCTATACTTTTTACTTTTCCTTGAGTAGATGTGTGCAGCAGAAACTGTCCTCTTACTCCGCTACATTAGGCTACAATGAGCTGGTTACTTTTCTTCTTACCTCTTTGGTATTCTACGCCTCATTATTTTTATCCACCCGCGTACGCCTCATTTTAATGTTTTATTCTGACAGAGAGAGAGACTTCCGCCAAAGGCTCTACCACCTGACTGTGTTCCACCAATCAGACGCAGCCGTGCAGTCTGGTCACGTGACCGTACTCGATCTCAGCGGCGGGACGGGTTAGCTTTAGCATTAGCAGTCGTAGCAAACAAACAAAGAAACAGTTGAAAAATGTCAGAACCAACGGTGGGAAATGAAGACGCAGACGAGGCCTCATACTGAAAGCATGTTTACCTTACAAAGAGTGAGAAACAGCAGCTACATTATGTGTCTTCTGTGTCAACCAAAACAAACGCACATTTCAGCAGAAACTCAACATCTAACTTGAGGAAACATGTAGCGCTAAGTTTCCTAAACTCGTTTTCCCCCCATGGATAGGTGAATGTTTGTTTTTTAGGTTACATATGGGTTACATATGTTTTAAACATTTCCTAAGTCTCTTTTATTTTTTATTGAAGTTCTTGAATTTACCTGGATTATTTTAATTTAAGCTATTTTGTAATTAATTATTTAATTAATTTCAATTTATTTTATCAATTGGATGAACTCTAATTTGCCTAAAGATGATTATTTAGTATCTTTGTCTTTCTGATTGAATGCTTGTGTTAACAAATAAATCAGACGTTACTCAACAGTTACTCAACACTTGAGTAGTTTTTTCACCGAGCAACTTTTTTACTCTTACTCAAGTAATTATTTGGATGAATACTTTTTACTTTTACTTGAGTCATGTTATTCTGAAGTAACAGTACTTTTACTTGATTACAATTTTTGGCAACTTTACCCACTTCTGATTAAATCACACAGCAGATGTGCTTAGACCAACCAAGGCCGTCTCATACATCTCAATATGACCTCAAAAAAGTGTGTCAAATTATTAAAAAAGGCCATAAAAGGACACCTTTAAATCTGTAAGGGGGTATGGATGAGACAGAAGAAGAAACAGACCAGAGGGAGTCACATTCCACCATCAAGTTTAGTCTTTATTTGCACATGAATGCGTTGCAACGAGGCTTGGAAAGTATGGCACACAGTAAGATTTTTTTACATAAATAATTTTGTCTTCACTAAAAATCCATTTTATTGTTAATCTGCACAAAGCTTAAACAGCGACCAGCGTGGACACGAACAGCGAAGTATTACACATGTGGCCCGACGCCACAGAGTTTTACAAGTCAGGGATGGACTAAATAATGGGATCAGTCATCTGTCCAAAGTATTTCACAGTGAACCCAGATGTCTTGATGCAAGCAGTTATTCAAGATTATCCTTAAATAAATAACAAAATGTACATTAATCTGGTTTTGGTCTGATTTGTGAGCTTAAAAGTTCACTGACCTGGACAGGTTTTCAGTTTGGTAAGCAGGCATAATGCAAATTGTTTGATAGACATTAAAAAAATCCCATAGAGCTGACAATAATTAACACGGCAATGTAAACAGCTTTTTCAGAGTGAGACCTCAGCCAGAACAGAGGGTCGCTGAGATGGAAGCGCAAATAAAAACACACAAACGCCCTCTTCGTGTCTTTAAAGTGGGAGTAACGTGACCAACTATCACATATCTCTATGAGAGCCAATTCTGGTTTGAACTGGACTCCCACATCACACACCGCAGGGGGGGAAAGCACGAGGTGGCGTTATTACTTCTAATATTCCAAACAAAGAGAATAACAACACATTTTGTGTCCCTTTGCACTTTTCCCTCTAATCCAAAAGAGCAGTTAATGTCGTCCAGTACTGAACAAAAGTCCTGATCAGCCTAAATTCTGTCGGACCTTCTTTAAAGTGTCCTGATCAGCAGTTCTGCAGCTTCCTGAAGCTCTTTCAGAGTTTCTCTTTGGACATTTCCTGCTTCTTCCCTCATCTTCAGTCCAGTCCTTGTACCTGAGCATCTTCAGAGGAATGTGTTTTTTCTTTGTTCAGCCTCTTAACTCTGAGCTGTGAACCATTCAGGCAGGAAAAAGGCTCCTAACTCAAGGGATGAACCAGGCTGTGTTCGAAACTGCATACTTCCATACTGCATACTACATACTCATCGATCAGACAGTATGCAGAGCGTTTACCCACAATGCCTTTCGCTCCTGCCCGAGCTGAAATCAGCCGGCCTGAAGCTGATTTCCCTTAAGCTCTAAACTCTGTAAACTTTAGCAACATCTGAAACATTTTCAGGTGAGAAAGTAGTCGTTTAGATCCCCAACGTGTTGAAAACCTGACAAAATACCGGCTATTTACCATTTTGTTCCCACGAATTCGGCGCTACTAAAGCTAGCCGCAGTGAGCTAACGCACTTCCTGTTATTTTCACAAAATAAAATGTCCGTTGCCTTTTATCATAGGGAAAGCCATTACCATACAATTGGTGCTTTTGTTTTGAAAACAGGAAGTGAACCTGCCCTCGTTGTAGCTAGCTTGAAACTGCCGTTTTGACAGGAAATGACGATCGGCGACGTCACGTTACGTTGCATCTTGGGTAGTTTGAGTATGAGTAGTAACCTCATGATGCATACCCAACATTTAGGAGAATCTAGGATGCATCCGGGAACTTCTCGCTTACTCAAACTCGCATACTAACTCAGAAAGTTAGTAGGAGAAGTAGGAGAAGTATGCGGTTTCGAACACAGCCCCAGTGTTGTGTCCACACAGAACAGACAACTTAGCAAAGAAGCCGTTTTAAACTGGATCTTTAGGCACTTTGTTCCCAGCAGCCTGTCACTGAGACACATCATTTGTTCCCATTTCTTTAGCTGCATGTGTGAAAAACAGCAAAGATAACACAGTGTGACAGACAGAAAACAGGATTTCTGCAGCAACAAGGTGATTCCCAAAGAGCTGTTAGCTGAAAACTTGGCATATCTCAGCATGGTGTGCAGTGTGTCCTTAAAACATTTGAAGAAACTGGACAAGTGGAGGACAGAAGAAGAAGTGTCAGGCCTAAAGAACTATCTCCAGCAGATGAACAGCATCTGAAAGTGATGTCCTTAAGAAAGAGGAAAACATCCAGCAAAGACCTGACACAGGAGCTGAGAGATGCATCTGGACCTTCAGCTGATCCATCTGCTGTTGGCCCAAGCCTCATCAGAAATGGGCTCCATGGAAGGGTGGCTGTCAGGAAGCCGTTCTTAAGGAAGGGAAACAGGGAGAAAAGGCTGAGCTGTGCCAAAGGACACAAGAAGTGGGCTGAAAATCAGTGGCAGCAGGTCTGATGGAGGGATGAATCCTCCCCAGAGCCCGGAGCTCAACATTACTGAAGCAGTGTGGGATCATGTTGGCAGAGAACGCAACAAAAGGCAGCCCACATCCAAAGAAGAGCTTTGGGATGTCCTTCAAGAAGCCTGGAGAACTATTCCTGAAGACTCCTTAAAGAAAGGACAGAAAGCTCTTACATACTGTATTAACCTTTCCATAAGTCTCTGCATCTATTGTCTGAATAAAGCAGCGGCTCTTGACTTTTGCACAGTACTGTACGCTGCTTAATTTCCGTTATAATCCTCGGTTTTCCTGCAGAAAGTATGTGACTCCTCACATGAACTCCATCCTTGTAAAACACGGGCGCCTGTTCTGAATGAAGCTGTGGGTTATAAATCTATGAAGCATCTCAGCTGTACAGAAAGCTTTGGTCACCGGTGAGTTTAAACCAAAACACAGACAAGGTGTCGAAGCTGTGATCATAACCGAGGCCCAGGCACAGCAACAGCTGCCTCAGTCTATCTCAGCCTCGGTGGCAGATACTGATTCATCTAATTGGAGTATAATTTAGACGAGAATTATAAAAAGATGGGTATGTAAGATGCAACTAAAGCATATTTTAGACTTATATTACACTGCAGACAGTTCAAACTCTTTCAAATATTTCTTATTTTGCCTCATTAGAATTATTCCTTCTCCCGCTCTGTGACGTTTCCTTCTCCCACTCTGTGACGTTTCCTTCTCCCACTCTGTGACGTTTCCTTCTCCCGCTCTGTGATGTTTCCTTCTCCCACTCTGTGATGTTTCCTTCTCCCGCTCTGTGACGTTTCCTTCTCCCGCTCTGTGACGTTTCCTTCTCCCGCTCTGTGACGTTTCCTCTCCCGCTCTGTGATGTTTCCTTCTCCCGCTCTGTGACGTTTCCTTCTCCCGCTCTGTGACGTTTCCTTCTCCCGCTCTGTGACGTTTCCTTCTCCCGCTCTGTGACGTTTCCTTCTCCCACTCTGTAACGTTTCCTTCTCCCGCTCTGTGACGTTTCCTTCTCCCACTCTGTAACGTTTCCTTCTCCCGCTCTGTGACGTTTCCTTCTCCCACTCTGTAACGTTTCCTTCTCCCACTCTGTGACGTTTCCTTCTCCCACTCTGTGACGTTTCCTTCTCCCACTCTGTAACGTTTCCTTCTCCCACTCTGTGACGTTTCCTTCTCCCACTCTGACGTTTCCTTCTCCCACTCTGTAACGTTTCCTTCTCCCGCTCTGTGACGTTTCCTTCTCCCACTCTGTGACGTTTCCTTCTCCCACTCTGTGACGTTTCCTTCTCCCACTCTGTGACGTTTCCTTCTCCCACTCTGTGACGTTTCCTTCTCCCACTCTGTAACGTTTCCTTCTCCCGCTCTGTAACGTTTCCTTCTCCCACTCTGTAACGTTTCCTTCTCCCACTCTGTGACGTTTCCTTCTCCCGCTCTGTGACGTTTCCTTCTCCCACTCTGTGACGTTTCCTTCTCCCACTCTGTAACGTGTCCTTCTCCCACTCTGACGTTTCCTTCTCCCACTCTGACGTTTCCTTCTCCCGCTCTGTAACGTTTCCTTCTCCCACTCTGTGACGTTTCCTTCTCCCACTCTGTGACGTTTCCTTCTCCCACTCTGTAACGTGTCCTTCTCCCACTCTGACGTTTCCTTCTCCCACTCTGACGTTTCCTTCTCCCACTCTGTGACGTTTCCTTCTCCCGCTCTGTGACGTTTCCTTCTCCCGCTCTGTGACGTTTCCTTCTCCCGCTCTGTGACGTTTCCTTCTCTCCCTCTGTAACGTTTCCTTCTCCCTCTCTGTGACGTTTCCTTCTCCCACTCTGTAACGTTTCCTTCTCCCACTCTGTGACGTTTCCTTCTCCCACTCTGTGACGTTTCCTTCTCCCACTCTGTAACGTTTCCTTCTCCCGCTCTGTGACGTTTCCTTCTCCCACTCTGTGACGTTTCCTTCTCCCACTCTGTGACGTTTCCTTCTCCCTCTCTGTGACGTTTCCTTCTCCCACTCTGTAACGTTTCCTTCTCCCACTCTGTAACGTTTCCTTCTCCCACTCTGTGACGTTTCCTTCTCCCACTCTGTGACGTTTCCTTCTCCCTCTCTGTAACGTTTCCTTCTCCCACTCTGTAACGTTTCCTTCTCCCACTCTGTGACGTTTCCTTCTCCCACTCTGTGACGTTTCCTTCTCCCACTCTGTGACGTTTCCTTCTCCCGCTCTGTGACATTTCCTTCTCCCGCTCTGTGACGTTTCCTTCTCCCACTCTGTGACGTTTCCTTCTCCCACTCTGTGACGTTTCCTTCTCCCGCTCTGTAACGTTTCCTTCTCCCACTCTGTGACGTTTCCTTCTCCCACTCTATAACGTTTCCTTCTCCCACTCTGTAACGTTTCCTTCTCCCACTCTGTGACGTTTCCTTCTCCCACTCTGTGACGTTTCCTTCTCCCACTCTGTGACGTTTCCTTCTCCCACTCTGTGACATTTCCTTCTCCCACTCTGTGACATTTCCTTCTCCCGCTCTGTGACGTTTCCTTCTCCCACTCTGTGACGTTTCCTTCTCCCACTCTGTGACGTTTCCTTCTCCCGCTCTGTAACGTTTCCTTCTCCCACTCTGTGACGTTTCCTTCTCCCACTCTATGACGTTTCCTTCTCCCGCTCTGTAACGTTTCCTTCTCCCACTCTGTGACGTTTCCTTCTCCCGCTCTGTAACGTTTCCTTCTCCCACTCTGTGACGTTTCCTTCTCCCACTCTGTGACGTTTCCTTCTCCCACTCTGTGACGTTTCCTTCTCCCACTCTGTGACGCTTCCTTCTCCCACTCTGTGACGCTTCCTTCTCCCACTCTGTGACGTTTCCTTCTCCCGCTCTGTGACGTTTCCTTCTCCCGCTCTGTGACGTTTCCTTCTCCCACTCTGTCACGTTTCCTTCTCCCACTCTGTGACGTTTCCTTCTCCCACTCTGTGACGCTTCCTTCTCCCACTCTGTGACGCTTCCTTCTCCCACTCTGTGACGTTTCCTTCTCCCACTCTGTGACGTTTCCTTCTCCCACTCTGTGACGTTTCCTTCTCCCACTCTGTGACGTTTCCTTCTCCCGCTCTGTGACGTTTCCTTCTCCCTCTCTGTGACGTTTCCTTCTCCCACTCTGTCACGTTTCCTTCTCCCACTCTGTGACGTTTCCTTCTCCCACTCTGTGACGCTTCCTTCTCCCACTCTGTGACGTTTCCTTCTCCCACTCTGTGACGTTTCCTTCTCCCACTCTGTGACGCTTCCTTCTCCCACTCTGTGACGCTTCCTTCTCCCACTCTGTGACGTTTCCTTCTCCCTCTCTGTGACGTTTCCTTCTCCCACTCTGTCACGTTTCCTTCTCCCACTCTGTGACGTTTCCTTCTCCCACTCTGTGACGTTTCCTTCTCCCACTCTGTGACGTTTCCTTCTCCCACTCTGTGACGTTTCCTTCTCCCACTCTGTGACGCTTCCTTCTCCCACTCTGTGACGCTTCCTTCTCCCACTCTGTGACGTTTCCTTCTCCCGCTCTGTGACGTTTCCTTCTCCCACTCTGTGACGTTTCCTTCTCCCGCTCTGTGACGTTTCCTTCTCCCACTCTGTGACGTTTCCTTCTCCCTCTCTGTGACGTTTCCTTCTCCCGCTCTGTAACGTTTCCTTCTCCCAACACTTAGAAACGTTCTGACAGTGAGGACACCAGGTGATGCAGAGTTCCAGCTGATATTTTGTCCCATTCTTCTCAGGTCTCGGGGGGGGGGGGGGGGGGGTGCAGGCCAGTCCAGCACCCGTACCCTCTTCTTCCTCAGCGGTGCCTTTGGAACGTGTGCACGTACACATAAAAACACATGAAAAAAAACATCAAAACACATAAAAAACACAAAAAAAACACAAAAAACACGAAAAAACACATGAAAACGCATAAAAAAACCACGAAAAACATGAAAACACATTAAAAAAACACATAAAAACAATAAAAAAACACATGAAAACACATAAAAAACACGAAAAAACATGAAAACACATTAAAAAAACACAAAAACAATAAAAAAACACATGAAAACACATAAAAAACACGAAAAAAAACATGAAAACACATTAAAAAAAACACATAAAAACAATAAAAAAACAAATGAAAACACATTAAAAAACATAAAAACACATGAAAAATTTAAACAGAAAGTGTGCAGAATGTCCTTTTCCATGGTCTGCTTGAACAGTGCTCGTACGTCCCTGGAACAGATGTGGTCCTGACGGCAGCACGTGTTGCTGTAAAACCTCAGTGAACTTTTCTGCATCAATGCTGCCATCACAGGAGTGGAAATGAGCTTTGCTCATTGGGGCCCTGATCCGAGCCCATCCCACCCCAGAGCCTGGCTGCAGGGACTGGCTGCTGACAGCAGGCTGGATGCTCCTTTTGCTCTTTGCTCCGTTTCTTCCAACAAACATCTGGAACACTGACGGCTCTGACCACAGCACACGTTTCCATGGTGATGCTCCGTCCCAGACGCCTCCGAGCCCAGAGAAGTGGACGCTCCGTCCCAGACGCCTCCGAGCCCAGAGAAGTGGACGCTCCGTCCCAGAAGCCTCTGAGCCCAGAGAAGTGGACGCTCTGTCCCAGAAGCCTCCGAGCCCAGAGAAGTGGACGCTCTGTCCCAGACGCCTCCGAGCCCAGAGAAGTGGATGCTGCCTCTGGACCAGGTTAACATCAGGCTAACATCAGGCTAACATCAGGCTAACACCAGGCTAACATCAGGCTAACACCAGGCTAACATCAGGCTAACACCAGGCTAACATCAGGCTAACGTCAGGTTAACGTCAAGCTAACATCAGGTTAACATCAGGCTAACGTCAGGCTAACATCAGGCTAACACCAGGCTAACATCAGGTTAACACCAGGCTAACATCAGGCTAACATCAGGCTAACACCAGGCTAACATCAGGTTAACATCAGGCTAACATCAGGCTAACACCAGGCTAACATCAGGCTAACACCAGGCTAACATCAGGCTAACATCAGGCTAACATCAGGCTAACACCAGGCTAACATCAGGCTAACACCAGGCTAACATCAGGCTAACGTCAGGTTAACGTCAAGCTAACATCAGGTTAACATCAGGCTAACGTCAGGCTAACATCAGGCTAACACCAGGCTAACATCAGGCTAACACCAGGCTAACATCAGGCTAACATCAGGTTAACGTCAGGCTAACATCAGGCTAACACCAGGCTAACATCAGGCTAACGTCAGGTTAACGTCAAGCTAACATCAGGTTAACATCAGGCTAACACCAGGCTAACATCAGGCTAACATCAGGTTAACGTCAAGCTAACATCAGGCTAACATCAGGCTAACGTCAGGTTAACGTCAAGCTAACATCAGGTTAACATCAGGCTAACACCAGGCTAACATCAGGCTAACGTCAGGTTAACGTCAAGCTAACATCAGACTAACATCAGGCTAACACCAGGCTAACATCAGGTTAACATCAGGTTAACATCAGGCTAACATCAGGCTAACATCAGGCTAACACCAGGCTAACATCAGGCTAACGTCAGGTTAACGTCAAGCTAACATCAGGTTAACATCAGGCTAACATCAGGCTAACATCAGGCTAACACCAGGCTAACATCAGGCTAACGTCAGGCTAACACCAGGCTAACATCAGGCTAACGTCAGGTTAACGTCAAGCTAACATCAGGTTAACATCAGGCTAACATCAGGCTAACATCAGGCTTCTTCTCTGCACAGTAAAGTCTGTGAATGGAACTCTGGATCGTGGTGCTGGACAAAGGTTTCCCACAGTAATCCCTCGTCCGTGTGCTTCTATCAGCTGCTGATGAATGAGGGTTCATGATGCAGCGCCGAAAAAACATGAAAAAATATGAAAAACATGAAAAAACACATGAAAAAACTTGAAAAAACATGAAAACACATAAAAACACATAAACACACATGAAAAAAACATGAAAAAACACATAAAAACACATAAACACACATGAAAAAAACATGAAAAAACACATGAAAACACATAAACACACATGAAAAAAACGTGAAAAAACACATAAAAACACATAAACACACATGAAAAAAACATGAAAAAACACATGAAAACACATAAACACACATGAAAAAAACGTGAAAAAACACATAAAAGCACATGAAAACACATAAACACACATGAAAAAAACATGAAAAAACACATGAAAACACATAAACACACATGAAAAAAACGTGAAAAAACACATAAAAGCACATGAAAACACATAAACACACATGAAAAAAACATGAAAAAACACATGAAAACACATAAAAACACATAAAAACACATGGAACATTGTTTTAAACACATTTGGAAAAAACACTGAGGTCCTCTGAGCATCTTTGCCTGGAGGCTGCTTTAGGACTATTTTTCAAACCTCTTTACCAGCCCGCATTTTTGTCATCAACCCAACTTATTTACTCTGAATATATTCCAACATTTTTTAGAATATATTACAGACTGGAAGTACAAATAAATACTTAGGGATTCAAACTGTCTGCAGTTTAGAATTAAAGTCATAACTCAGAGGTTTACCGGTGCGAACGAAACACTTTTGAGAAACCTTTGACCAGATCAGAAGCCCCAGAAATAAAACATTTAAAGGAAGACGACAAGCTTAAAAAATACATATATATTCCATTTAATGAAGAGCTGATATTCTTTACCTAAATACACATAAATATGCCCGTCAGCACTTTCTAATCCGAGCTCACTACATTCAGGAGATGATGGCAGATTAGGAGTGTTACTGTGTGTCAGAGCAACATTCATTTAATGCATTTTAAACCTTCATCGGTCAGCATTCCTGTTCCGGTTAACATTCACTCCCCGAGACACTCGGGTAGGCAGAAACAATGGCCTGCAGCTTTAAAAAATAGAGATATGCTAATGAAACACTTGATTCCTTGTAAATACGTGCTTAAAAGCATCGGAGAGAAATCCGTCAGGAAGCCGACAGGTGCGAGTAAGGCTGTTAAATCCTGCTGATGCACGCAGAGCATCATCATCATCCGGCATCCGGACCGGAGAAGCCTTTCTGTGTTCATGTTGGCAGTTAAGGCTGCAAAAGGCAAACATTTAATAATAAAAAAAACACCCACATAACAGAAAAGCTTTAACCCTCCAAATCTTACAGCCGTTATTCACCTGTTGATCACACCTGGAAGTTTATTCTCTGGTTAATGTGAAATTCAGCAGCAAATTTAAGGAAAAGTGCACTGTAAAGAATTTCCCTGTAAAAAAAATAACAGCAGGGACGCCAGTATTTTACTGTTATTTAACAGTGCAACTACTGTTATTTATTTTAACAGTAGTTGCACTGTTACATAAATAACAGTAGTTGCACTGGTACATAAATAACAGTAGTTGCACTGTTACATAAATAACAGTAGTTGCACTGTTAAATAGATAACAGTAGTTGCACTGTTAAATAAATAACAGTAGTTGCACTGTTAAATAAATAACAGTAGTTGCACTGTTACATAAATAACAGTAGTTGCACTGTTACATAAATAACAGTAGTTGCACTGTTACATAAATAACAGTAGTTGCACTGTTAAATAGATAAAAGTAGTTGCACTGTTAAATAAATAACAGTAGTTGCACTGTTAAATAAATAACAGTAGTTGCACTGTTAAATAAATAACAGTAGTTGCACTGTTACATAAATAACAGTAGTTGCACTGTTAAATAAATAACAGTAGTTGCACTGTTAAATAAATAACAGTAGTTGCACTGTTACATAAATAACAGTAGTTGCACTGTTAAAATAAATAACAGTAGTTGCACTGTTACATAAATAACAGTAGTTGCACTGTTAAAATAAATAACAGTAGCTGCACTGTTACATAAATAACAGTAGTTGCACTGTTACATAAATAACAGTAGTTGCACTGTTAAAATAAATAACAGTAGTTGCACTGTTACATAAATAACAGTAGTTGCACTGTTAAAATAAATAACAGTAGTTGCACTGTTACATAAATAACAGTAGTTGCACTGTTACATAAATAACAGTAGTTGCACTGTTACATAAATAACAGTAGTTGCACTATTAAATAAATAACAGTAGTTGCACTGTAAAATAAATAACAGTAGTTGCACTGTAAAACAAATAACAGTAGTTGCACTGTTAAATAAATAACAGTAGTTGCACTGTTACATAAATAACAGTAGTTGCACTGTAAAATAAATAACAGTAGTTGCACTGTAAAACAAATAACAGTAGTTGCACTGTAAAACAAATAACAGTAGTTGCACTGTTAAATAAATAACAGTAGTTGCACTGTAAAATAAATAACAGTAGTTGCACTGTAAAACAAATAACAGTAGTTGCACTGTTACATAAATAACAGTAGTTGCACTGTTAAATAAATAACAGTAGTTGCACTGTTACATAAATAACAGTAGTTGCACTGTAAAATAAATAACAGTAGTTGCACTGTTACATAAATAACAGTAGTTGCACTGTAAAATAAATAACAGTAGTTGCACTGTTAAATAAATAACAGTAGTTGCACTGTTAAATAAATAACAGTAGTTGCACTGTTACATAAATAACAGTAGTTGCACTGTTAAATAAATAACAGTAGTTGCACTGTTACATAAATAACAGTAGTTGCACTGTAAAATAAATAACAGTAGTTGCACTGTTAAATAGATAACAGTAGTTGCACTGTTAAATAGATAACAGTAGTTGCACTGTTAAATAACACTTTACATTACATGTTACTTTACAGTGCAACTACTGTTATTTATTTTAACAGTATATTACCGTTTTTTGGATTACAGTATATGACCGTAGAATAACGGTAGGTGTTGTAGTTATTTTACAGTGCAACTACTGTTATTTATTTTAACAGTATATGACCGTTTTTTTGGATTACAGTACATGACAGTAGGATAACTGTGTTTTTAGTAATTTTACAGCGCATCTACCGTCATTTATTTAACAGTATAATAACGTTTTTTGGATTTGGACATCAATTCATTACAAATACCGTTTTATGCTGTTAATGCTGTAGATACAGTTTATCTACTGGTATTGTTAAATGACTGATTTAACTGTTAATTTACATGTGAGGGATGAATATTCAACAGTATTTTACAATTATTGTCAAATACAGTCGGATACGGTTGTAAATCCACCGTAAATGTACAGCAATTCGTTACAGTGTGGAAATAAATCTGCGTCACCCTCTGAAAAAGGTAGAACCTTTTTTACATCGGTAAATGATTACCACAGTCATTGTTTGACCCAACAAGCCCACTGCTGAGATGACTGGCAGCTCCCCACTCCCACTCTGTGCTCCACTGTCAGTGCAAAGGAGTCTGGAGCTCTCTGGCTTTCTCCCTGTGGCAAATGTTGGGGTGTACGGAAGCCCAGAGCGGACGTTTACGTATAAACTTTTTTTTGATGGTTTTCTCGAGATAACGAGTTAATTTACAGATGGTTTTCGAGGCCACTTTTTCTCCCCAGTCCGCCCCTGTTTATATGTGTTTTATGTATTTCTGGCAAAGGTTTTTACCCATCTTTACCCCCTTTCATTGAAAACTGAATAAAGTAGTCTATGAATCAAACATGGGATGTGGAGCGTTTGTGTAACAATTCTGCTGTGAAAATGCACAAGGCAAATCCCGCTGGTGTGACGAGCATTTGAAGAATGGAATCAGGTTTAACACACCAAGTGTTATTTATCTCGTTATCTCGAGAAAACAATGATCGTTTTCTCGATAACGAGTTAATTTACCATTATCATTATTGCATTAAGGCGTTAATTATTTAATGTTGATAAGTATTTTATCGCGACTTATTGCATATATATATATTTTTTTTTATTTCAAAATTAAAACACTAAAAATTGGTGGGATTTTGTGCCTTTAATGGAAGTTCAGAGAGTTAATTTACTGATGGTTTTCGAGATGACCATCTTTTCTTGAATGCTCACGATCAGTTTCTCTGTGTTCTTAAAGCCTTTCCAAGAACGGACTCAAGCTGAAAATGTCAGATTTTGGAGAACCCGACATAGATCAACGCATCAGATTTTTACTTCTGTCGAGGTCTAACAGGCTGAAAAGTTTGTTTGTCTTGTAGAGATAACTTTCATATCAGCCGGCGTCCTTTAAGGAGACGTTTACACCTCAGTGATCCTGCTGATGTAGTCGACTTCATCAGTGACCGGCTGAGGGGATCAGCCGTCTCCATGGTTACCTAATGATGCTCGAGAGGTGCCGTTATCGTTTTCTTGAAATAACGAGATAAATAACTCGAGAAAGCAAAATGCTCGTCACACCAGCGGGATTTGCTTTGTGCATTTTCACAAACGCTCCATGTTTGATTCATAGGCGACTTTATTCAGTTTCCAATGAAAGGGGGTAAAGATGGGTAAAAACCTTTGCCAGAAATACATATAAATACATATAAACAGGGGCGGACTGGGGAGAAAAAGTGGCCTCGAAAACCATCAGTAAATGAACTCGTTATCTCGAGAAAACCATCAGAAAAAAGTTCATCCGTACCGCGGCCGCTCTGGGCTTCCGTAGGGGGGGAATCGGAGACTAACATCTTTATTTCTCTGCAGGCTGGGGACAGTTGAAGAGTGCTCAAAGAGAGCAGCAGCTAACATGCAAACAGACATCAGCATCAGTTTGACGACACATTTCAAGCTATCAAAGTGGTTTAAGTTATTGTAAAATCCCTCCAAGAGGACACACAAACATTTGTTGTGACTTTTTGCCCTCCTTTATTATCTATTTTAGTCCAAGTTTATCCAAAACTGGGCACCGTGATTTGTTAAATAAGTAGGCCGGGCAACGATTAAAATGTTTAATCTAATTAATCACATGATTTCCCTGATTAATCACGATTAATCGCATTTGTACGTAAAATCCAAAAATGAATCCAAAAGTAGCGTATAGCTTTTAGCATTTAGCTTTATTTTAAATGTGCTGCCATATAAATGAAAGTGCCATAACATTTGTTGTGCAAACACACTTTTAACATCAGCATCTTTCTGTAGTTTTTATGTAGAAGCCTCGCTCCACTGTCTGTTTCCTTGAATGACTTGCTGCTATCAGTTGTGTGTTTTGCCTTTAAGTGATATTTTAGACTGGAACTACTACGCTGAGAAGACAATTCAACTTGGCAGAGTTTACAGATGACTTTGGTTCTGTCGACTCCGCCGTCTGGAAGAACTTTAAAATGAAAATGGCCGAGTAAAAGTTCCCTACCCTTCTCCATGTTTGGTGGATCCGCCGATTACTTTCTTTTCCGGTTCCGCAGCAGACAGCAACAGACTTTTACAATAATAAAAAATATATAATAAAGCAGGGGTGGTCCGTGGCGTAGTGGGTTCAGCTGGCCCCGGTTCGAGTCCCGTATCGGACGGCCCTGTGCTGCATGTTGTTCCCCCTCTCTCTGCCCCTTGCTTCCTGTCTCTCTGAATTTTCCTATCCATTAAAAGGCACAAAAGCCCCGAAATTATATAAACAAAAAATAAATAAATAAATAAAATACTGCCTTAATGCGCGATAAAATATTTATCGCCGTTAAATAACTAACAAGTTAACGCGATAATAACGAGTTTACTCGCACAGCCCTATAAATAAGATGTTCAACACAACCTAAAAGGGCGTCCTCAAAACGCCTGCTCCTGTCAGACAGCAGGAGGGAAACACAACTCTAACACCGACCGTGTACTTTCAAGTCCTCGCCGTGACCATTAGAGGGTGGGAGCAGAGTGGAAAAGGTTCGGATTTGAACCAGCAAACTCAGGTTTGAAGGCAAAGTGGTTTAGATTCCACTCACCATCCCCTAACGTGAGCCCTCACTGTGAAACTGTGGAGTATGTTTCAGCAGACGAACTCTATGTGAACTCTGAACTCTATTCAGGCATCTGGTCAGGACGCCCAGAACCGGCTGGAGAAACTAGGTCCTGGGAACTCTGCTTAGACCGTTGCCCCGGCAACCCAAACAACTTTCTGGTTGGGTTTGTGCAATAATCACTTGATTATGGCTAAAAATTATTTAGTTAGAGCTTAAAAAATATCATAATTAGGATTAAAAACACCTTTGTACGTCTCGGACAACATTATCTCTCAGGACCCCAGGAGGTAACACACAATTTCAATGTGATCAGAACTAGGGGTCAATTACGGCCTAAATTATTCGATCTGTTATTAATTCTGCTCACACCAAAGTCAAGAGGCTTACATTTTATCTAAAACAACCCGAACTTCTAAAGAAATCATAGCAGTTGAGTGTTATATTGTGGATTTTTTACACTTGGCAGTTAAAAAAGGAAAATTAGAGACAAAGAAACTTATCTGAAATCATCCCATGACACATGATATTAATATAAAAGCCTCAAGTCTGGACTTAAAAGGCTCATTCATGTCATCTTTTACTTTTAATTCAATTTATTTACCCCTTTATATTCTGTATCTTATGAACCACCTCAGGTCTGCACATAAATAAGTAAGTAACCATATAATGGCGCATCGGCACTGCCTTTAACTCCAGAACAGGAGGCTACATCCATCTTTTTCACGCGCTCTGAAGCCTGTATTTGCTTCAGAAGTGTCGTCAAACTGATGAAGATGTGTTCTCGATTTGCATTGGACCGACTTCTCTCCCCCATCCTGGAAAAAAAAGGAACTTTTGACAATCAGTAAACACCGTGAGTCATCTCAGAACGGGTCTCACTGTTTGTGGTAATTACACCCGACTACCTGAACACCAGCCCATGTTTCAAAACGGAGCCTCTAAATGTGCGTAATACTGCATTTACAATCAGTAACCGGCTGCATGAGAATCACACACAGCCATTATGATACATAATCAACACTTTCCACGTAGGAAACATAGAATATAGCATGAATCTCTTAGCGTATTGCTCAATTATAACATTCACAATTTCAATCTAGTTGATAAATAAAGCATTTATGTTAAATCTGTCATTATTTGTTCCTCTTTGCACACTCATCACATGTATATATCCATCTATATATCTATATATAGATATAGATATATATCTCAAAGATCAAAATATAATATTGAAACACTGTTAATTGCACTGAAAAGATGGCTGGGATTATAAAACACATATTATACAGTAATCCTCAACTGTTGGGTGTGTTTTTTTGGGTAATTTATCGGGTCTGAGATGCAATAACTTTGTTTGATATTAATAAACGGATTAAAAGAGACCAGCTGGAGTTATTTCCTCCTAATTTTCACGTGTTATTGGAACCAAATTCCAACAGGATGCTCCAGTAATCGGGTTTGAAAGCAGGCAACCAGCCTGATTCTGTTTGTTAAACCAGACTTACTGTGCAGTTTATTCTACAGGATTAAAAAAAAAAAGAAAAACAACCAAACTATTCATATTTATATTGAGATAATAATGAGAAGACACAGCCAACAACCTCCAGAATGTGGCCGTTCGTCCCAGACTCAGAGATTAGACACCGTTTTGTGTTGGCTATTCTAAGAAAATGCAACAAGTTGAATGCAGCTTTCACGAGGTTGAAGAAGGCAACGGCAGCAGCGAGATGCAAAATGCAAAATTCAAAAATTCACAGGCAAAAAAAAAAACGTCCAAGTCGCCAGAGGTCCGTTTCTACCTTCCTGGTGTTCAGCGGCAGGTTTGGAGAAGCTTCCGTTTCTGTTGGCCGTCAACCGGACGAGGAAGAGGACGGCGACGAGGACGAGGACGATGAAGACGAAGGCGAGGGTCTGTACGCGCCGCCGCCTCCCGATTCCGGGAACCTTCCCGAAGCCGAGCTTTCCGGCTCTTTTTCCTTCCGGCTTCCGGTGCAAACGGACCTCTGCGCCGGTTTGAACTGCCACGTCACCTTCTTCGTCGCCGACAGCTGCTCTGCCGACGTCGACGGCTCCACGGTTGCCATGGGAACAGCCGGTGTTGCCGCCGTGCCGGTGGCGTCCTCGGTCGCGCTCTCGGCGTCGCCGCTTTCGCATCCGTCCGGCTCTGGGAAGAGATCCTCCGGCGCTTCGGGCTCGGCGGCTTCTCCGAACAGGTCCCAGTCGGGTTCGGCCGGCGGCCGCTTGGGCCGCGCCGCGCCGGCGGATCTGTGACCGGCGGCGGAGATCCTGGAGGAGCGGCTGGGATCCGAGTCAGACAGGTCCGAGTCCCAGTCGCTGTCCCCGGCAACGGAGCCGCAGCCCAGAACCGACACGTCAGCAGCTCCAGAGCCAGAACTTTCTGAGTCCGACTCCCTGGAAAAACGCATCAGACAGAATGAAAACATGAGACTGAAAATAAGTGCAAACTGCGCCAAGAAGGCCTCAGAAACACGACCTCAACACGAGAATTTCTGTGTCAGAAGGTCCAAAAACACAGAGTGGAACAACACAAGCAGCCGCACGTTTAAACACCTACGATGACTTTACAAATGGGGACAAGATGGCAGAGATGGGGACTAGCGTATAGCTTTTAGCATTTAGTTTTATTTTAAATGTGCTGCCATATGAATGAAAGTGCCATAACATTTGTTGTGCAAACACACTTTTAACATCAGCATCTTTCTGTAGTTTTTATGTAGAAGCCTCGCTCCACTGTCTGTTTCCTTGAATGACTTGCTGCTATCAGTTGTGTGTTTTGCCTTTAAGTGATATTTTAGACTGGAACTACTACGCTGAGAAGACAATTCAACTTGGCTGTAAATGCAGGAGTTTTTTTTTTTTCAATTTATTTTGAAATACGTGCTTTTATGTTGAAACAAGTAAAACAGGAAGTAGCGCCGGTTAGCTCCGTTAGCTTCACACCTGTAGCGGTGATGTTACCCGCTAGTTTATCTTTATTTTTTATTCGTCCATGCTTCGTGGTGTTTGCTGTAACTGTGTGAATGTGATGCATTCAACAGACTTTTACAATAATAAAACCTGCGTTAATGCGCCATAAAATATTTATCGCGTTAAATAATTAACAAATTAACGCGATAATAACGAGTTAACTCGCTCAGCCCTACCTAAAATAATTGTAAACTATTGTCATAACATTTATACCATGGATATTATTTGAAACTAAGGCTTGTATGTTCCACAGCGTTGTCAGTGGGCATCTGTATGCGTTCCAGCCCCTTGTGATTTACAAATTAAGCACTGGTGAGGTGATGAGTAAAATGGCAGCATGCTGCATTTTCTCAGACTGGCCTGGAAGGGCAGAAAGATCACAGTTATGCACCAGCAGAAGCAGACAGACGGACAGATGGACGACAGCACCAGAACCGTGGGGAACACAGATGAAGGCATACGTACTTTCCGCTGTAGGGTGTAGTTCCTGCAGGGCCCAGCAGGAGGCAGGCCGGTGCAGCCAGATAAACAAAACTGTCGGTGCACAGGAAATCTCCTTCCTCCGGTTTCTGAGGGGCGAGGTGCATCAGCTTGGTGTCCAGCGCCGCACTCGGTTGATCCACGTGCGTCTTCACGCCGTCGGCATGTTGTAGAACGTGTTCCCGCTTCGTATCGTGGGTGAAGACCTCCATCGGCGCTTCGCCCTTTGAGGCAGGTCTTGCCGACACGGCGAGATAAACAAAGCTGTCCGATTGGACAAAAGGATCCAAGTCACCGCAGTCTAGTCCGGAGCTTCTGATTGGCTTCTGATAAGGATCCAGAAGGTGTTTGATTGGTTGTTTTGATGGTGACAGAGGAAGAGGGGCGTCTGTTCCCATGAGGGTCACTTTCTTCCTGGGTAGTTCGTCCTCACTTCGTAGGACGTTAATGTTTGTGTGGCCCGTTGGGGTCTTACCGACTGAAACCATTCCTAGCTTTTCATCTTTTCTGTTCGTCTCGTCCGCCGCTCTTACGTCTTCTCCCATCCTTCCACACCCAGAATCCTCTCTTTCGCCATCTCCGTCCAAGTCTGCGTGTGACGGGGTGCTGAGGAGGGACGGATAGCACCACTGCAGGTCTGCACTCTCCTCCCTCCCCCATCCCTTTAACCCTCCTTCGTCCCCGTCTTTCTCCAGCGACGTGTTGCTGCTGCCCAGCTCCGATCCGCTGATTGGCTGGTCGCTGTCAGAGCCGCCGTCCTCTTGGCTCTGATTGGACAAGGAGAGGAAGACGCCGCTGGAGTCGGACTCCAGCGTCAGGTTGGAGTCAGGAGAGCTGTCCTCTTTATTGGAGCTGGAAAAAAGACAAGGCAGTCAAATGACTGCTTCATCCCCGTGAGTTAGCTAAGCCCCCGTGAGTTAGCTAAGCCCCCTTGAGTTAGCTAAGCCCCCGTGAGTTAGCTAAGCCCCCCTGTGAGTTACCTAAGCCCCCGTGAGTTAGCTAAGCCCCCGTGAGTTAGCTAAGCCCCCGTGAGTTACCTAAGCCCCCGTGAGTTAACCCGTGAGTTATCTAAGCCCCCGTGAGTTAGCTAAGCCCCCGTGAGTTAACCCGTGAGTTATCTAAGCCCCCGTGAGTTAGCTAAGCCCCCGTGAGTTAGCAAAGCCCCCCCGTGAGTTAGCTAAGCCCCCGTGAGTTATCTAAGCCCCCGTGAGTTAGCTAAGCCCCCCTGTGAGTTACCTAAGCCCCCGTGAGTTATCTAAGCCCCCGTGAGTTATCTAAGCCCCCGTGAGTTAGCTAAGCCCCCCTGTGAGTAAGCTAAGCCCCCGTGAGTTATCTAAGCCCCCGTGAGTTATCTAAGCCCCCGTGAGTTAGCTAAGCCCCCATGAGTTATCTAAGCCCCCATGAGTTAGCTAAGCCCACCGTGAGTTAGCTAATCCCCCCGTGAGTTAGCTAAGCCCCCATGAGTTAGCTAAGCCCCCCGTGAGTTAGCAAAGCCCCCCGTGCGTTAGCTAAGCCCCCCCGTGAGTTAGCTAAGCCCCCGTGAGTTAGCTAAGCCCACCGTGAGTTAGCTAATCCCCCCGTGAGTTAGCTAAGCCCACCGTGAGTTAGCTAAGCCCACTGTGAGTTAGCTAAGCCCCCGTGAGTTAGCTAAGCCCCCCGTGAGTTAGCTAAGCTTAGCCCGTGAGTTAGCTAATCCCCCCGTGAGTTAGCTAAGCCCCCGTGAGTTAGCTAAGCCCCCGTGAGTTAGCTAAGCCCCCGTGAGTTAGCTAAGCCCCCCGTGAGTTAGCTAATCCCCCCGTGAGTTAGCTAAGCCCCCGTGAGTTAGCTAAGCCCCCGTGAGTTAGCTAAGCCCCCGTGAGTTAGCTAAGCCCCCCGTGTGTTAGCTAATCCCCCCGTGAGTTAGCTAAGCCCCCCGTGAGTTAGCTAAGCCCCCGTGAGTTAGCTAATCCCCCCGTGAGTTAGCTAAATCCCCCGTGAGTTATCTAAGCCCCCATGAGTTAGCTAAGCCCCCGTGAGTTAGCTAAGCCCCCGTGAGTTAGCTAAGCCCCCCGTGAGTTAGCTAAGCCCCCGTGAGTTAGCTAATCCCCCCGTGAGTTAGCTAAGCCCCCCGTGAGTTAGCTAAGCCCCCGTGAGTTAGCTAATCCCCCCGTGAGTTAGCTAAGCCCCCGTGAGTTAGCTAAGCCCCCCTGTGAGTTAGCTAAGCCCCCCTGTGAGTTAGCTAAGCCCCCCTGTGAGTTATCTAAGCCCCCGTGAGTTATCTAAGCCCCCGTGAGTTATCTAAGCCCCCATGAGTTATCTAAGCCCCCCGTGAGTTAGCTAAGCCCACCGTGAGTTAGCTAATCCCCCGTGAGTTATCTAAGCCCCCATGAGTTAGCTAAGCCCCCCGTGAGTTAGCTAAGCCCCCCGTGAGTTAGCTAAGCCCCCCCGTGAGTTAGCTAAGCCCCCGTGAGTTAGCTAAGCCCACCGTGAGTTAGCTAATCCCCCCGTGAGTTAGCTAAGCCCACCGTGAGTTAGCTAAGCCCCCGTGAGTTAGCTAAGCCCCCCGTGAGTTAGCTAATCCCCCCGTGAGTTAGCTAAGCCCCCCGTGAGTTAGCTAAGCCCCCGTGAGTTAGCTAATCCCCCCGTGAGTTAGCTAAGCCCCCCGTGAGTTAGCTAAGCCCCCGTGAGTTAGCTAATCCCCCCGTGAGTTAGCTAAGCCCCCGTGAGTTAGCTAAGCCCCCCGTGAGTTAGCTAAGCTTAGCCCGTGAGTTAGCTAAGTCCCCCCGTGAGTTAGCTAAGTCCCCCCGTGAGTTAGCTAAGCCCCCGTTAGTTAGCTAAGCCCCCGTTAGTTAGCTAAGTCCCCCCGTTAGTTAGCTAAGCCCCCGTTAGTTAGCTAAGCCCCCCGTGAGTTAGCTAATCCCCCCGTGAGTTAGCTAAGCTTAGCCCGTGAGTTAGCTAAGTCCCCCCGTGAGTTAGCTAAGCCCCCATGAGTTATCTAAGCCCCCGTGAGTTAGCTAAGCCCCCGTGAGTTAGCTAAGCCCACCGTGAGTTAGCTAATCCCCCCGTGAGTTAGCTAAGCCCACCGTGAGTTAGCTAAGCCCACCGTGAGTTAGCTAAGCCCCCGTGAGTTAGCTAAGCCCCCCGTGAGTTAGCTAATCCCCCCCGTGAGTTAGCTAAGCCCCCGTGAGTTAGCTAAGCCCCCGTGAGTTAGCTAATCCCCCGTGAGTTAGCTAAGCCCCCGTGAGTTAGCTAAGCCCCCCGTGAGTTAGCTAATCCCCCCGTGAGTTAGCTAAGCCCCCCGTGAGTTAGCTAAGCCCCCGTGAGTTAGCTAATCCCCCCGTGAGTTAGCTAAGTCCCCCGTGAGTTAGCTAATCCCCCGTGAGTTAGCTAATCCCCCCGTGAGTTAGCTAAGCCCCCGTGAGTTAGCTAATCCCCCCGTGAGTTAGCTAAGCCCCCCGTGAGTTAGCTAAGCCCCCGTGAGTTAGCTAATCCCCCCGTGAGTTAGCTAAGCCCCCGTGAGTTAGCTAAGCCCCCCTGTGAGTTATCTAAGCCCCCGTGAGTTATCTAAGCCCCCGTGAGTTATCTAAGCCCCCGTGAGTTATCTAAGCCCCCATGAGTTATCTAAGCCCCCATGAGTTAGCTAAGCCCACCGTGAGTTAGCTAATCCCCCCGTGAGTTATCTAAGCCCCCATGAGTTAGCTAAGCCCCCCGTGAGTTAGCTAAGCCCCCCGTGAGTTAGCTAAGCCCCCCCGTGAGTTAGCTAAGCCCCCGTGAGTTAGCTAAGCCCCCCGTGAGTTAGCTAAGCTTAGCCCATGAGTTAGCTAATCCCCCCGTGAGTTAGCTAAGCCCCCGTGAGTTAGCTAAGCCCCCGTGAGTTAGCTAAGCCCCCGTGAGTTAGCTAAGCCCCCCGTGAGTTAGCTAATTCCCCCGTGAGTTAGCTAAGCCCCCCGTGAGTTAGCTAAGCCCCCGTGAGTTAGCTAAGCCCCCCGTGAGTTAGCTAAGCTTAGCCCGTGAGTTAGCTAAGTCCCCCCGTGAGTTAGCTAAGTCCCCCCGTGAGTTAGCTAAGCCCCCGTTAGTTAGCTAAGCCCCCGTTAGTTAGCTAAGTCCCCCCGTTAGTTAGCTAAGCCCCCGTTAGTTAGCTAAGCCCCCCGTGAGTTAGCTAATCCCCCCGTGAGTTAGCTAAGCTTAGCCCGTGAGTTAGCTAAGTCCCCCTGTGAGTTAGCTAAGCCCCCGTTAGTTAGCTAAGCCCCCGTTAGTTAGCTAAGCCCCCGTTAGTTAGCTAAGCCCCCCGTGACTCCACAGATACCATCAAACCTGTAATAACCCACTTCATCAGATGAAGGGCGCTGATCTGTTTCTGTCACAGAGCCTGAGGACGTCTGCACACACGTCTCAGATGATGGACGCGTCATTATCAACACATTAGCGCTCTAATTTGGCCGTGGCGAGCGTCTGAATTCAATCGGCCGTGACGACGCTCGTCTCCTGGGTGGTTGATCGTCAGTCTGATCTGGTCAGAGCAGAATCAGTGAAGGGCACTTCCACTGGGCTTTTATCTCTGCTTCATAATGTGCTTCTGACACCTGGAACCTCTTCACGTGAATCATTTTACGGCCCAGAACATGTCAGACTCGACTCTAATTAGATAAGGAAACAGGGATAATGGGGTCAGAGATAAGGTGTCTATAAGCCGTCTATGCTTGGCTGGAGGCCGTGGAGCAGTAAAACAGCTGCAACCCAACAACGCTGAGCTGCTCGATTGCACAAAATGTTCCAAAAAGCAGGCACTCATGCTGTTCTTCTATTAGGAGAAGCTCATTATAATAATGGCTCAATGAAACAGCAAAAACAATGCGTTTGTGTCCATTAAAACAAGATGGATGTGCATTCAGTCTCCTGCTGAATTAGGTTGGGAATCCTTCATGATTTTACATTTTTATGCAAAAATATGATCTAAAACTGCAGCAGATTTTCACACAGGTCTCAAAAGCACATAAAGAGAAATAAAGATTTGCTTTTTGTCTAATTTTTTTAGGGAAATGTTCTAAAATGACGTTTTTCTTTTGTAAATAAAATGGTAAATATGAGTCCAGCAGAACTTTTACTGAGTGTGTTGCAATACAATAAAGTTGATCAGTGAAGACACGGAACAAAAAATAAATAAATGAAGGTCTTTGTAGTTTGTATCTGTTAAATAAAAGCTTAAAAGAATCCAAACTTTTAAAGGAAATTGTGTTTTTTTTAGTAGCTTTGTTATCTTAACTTTCACCGAAAGACCAGGGTTGTGTTCGAAACCGCCTACTGCATTCTGCATACTGATCGATCAGACAGTATGCAGAGCGTTTACCCACAATGCACTTCGCTCCTGCCCGAGCCGAAATCAGCCGGCCTGAAGCTGATTTCTCTTAAGCTCTAAACTCTGTAAACTTTAGCAACATTTGAAACATTTTCAGGTGAGAAAGTAGTCGTTTAGATCCCCAACGTGTTGAAAACCTGACAAAATACCGGCTGTTTACAATTTTGTTCCCACGAATTCGGCGCTACTAAAGCTAGCCGTAGTGAGCTAACGCACTTCTGCTTATTTTCACAAAATAAAATACCCGTTGCCTTTTATCATAGGGAAAGCCATTACCATACAATTGGGGCTTTTGTTTTGAAAACAGGAAGTGAACCTACCCTCGTTGTAGCTAGCTTGAAACTGCCGTTTTGACAGGAAATGACGATCGGCGACGTCACGTTACGTTGCATCTTGGGTAGTTTGAGTATGAGTAGTAACCTCATGATGCTTACCCAACATTTAGGAGAATCTAGTATGCATCCGGGAACTTAAGAAAAGTTAAAGTTAGTAGGAGAAGTACGCGGTTTCGAACACAACCCTGAACTGTCACTGCAGACATGAAGCTGATGCCTTCAGGGTCACTCAGTGGGGTCACATGGCTCTGAAAGGATCAGATTATTGGCTAAATTACAATAAGACTGAGCTGAGCAAGGGTAATTCTCCTTGGATATATGGCGGTGAATGAATATGATCAGAGGCACAAAGCGTGTCATACCCCGGTATGATAGGTGGCGCTGTACCCATTCCAGCTGTTGCTAATAGAGCCACTTCCTGTTGACCTCTTCACCACCAACAACAACAACAAACTCAGGCATTGGAGAAAGATGGAGAACGCAGAGCCAGATGAAGCTACGTCCCTCTACATTTGGTCTGTGATGATGCCCAACGGAGCATTCTCCATCGCGTTGTTTGTTTCTTTCTGACGGAGACAACAACAGGAATATCGTCTCCTTTGACTTCCGGGTCACGACCCCGGGAAAACATCTGGAGCATGCGCAGAACGCAAAGTCTGATTCACCACGTGCTTCAGCGTCTACAAGCAGGTTTAGAGTGACTTTCAACCCAGTTATCTCGGGGTCTGAATCCCATCCGAAATAATTCTTAATGAGATTAAGGTGTCTATATGTACTTAATAACTCAGTCTGATTGTAATTTAGCCAATAATCCGATCCTTTCAGGGCCATGTGACCCCACTGAGTGAGGTGTGCACATCTGTTACTGCTTTCATGTTTTGGATTAGATGCAAACTAAAGGCATCATCATCGTCACTCTTTGTTCAGCCTCATTTAAAGGTGGGGTAGGGGATCTTTTTCTGGAGCATTTTTTTACATATTGCTTGAAATACTCTTCACACCCCCATTGCAACCAATTAATTAAAAGTTTTGACACAAAAATGAAAAGTTTTAGTGGCCTCTAGAACGTACAATCTAGGAAAAACAGTATCCAATCATACTGAACGGACCGTTAACGATGACTGGATACTGATGCCGTCTATCAAACTGCAACCTGCTCCTCCCTCCCCCTCCTTCCCCCTGTGCACGTACCCTGCTCCGTGAACGCATTACGCGCCCAGAAGCTTGGCAGGAAGCAAAACTAGAGCCAGCTTGGCTAGCACCTAGCATTATTAAACGTATAGTTAGCATAAACTAAATACTAAATACTAAATACGGCAACGATCGATGCTTGCTGTCAGAACAGCGCTCGTGCACCTTCGTGCTCGTTCATGTACTCTAGAGGCGTGCCTTCGGGGGGAAAGTGAAGAAAAGGGTTGGGACTTTTTACCTGTGTATTTTCAAAACGCAGCTTCGCTGGACTCAAAATCCAGGATCTCCTACCCTACCTTTAAATTGAATTACTTACATTTACAATCCAAACTAAGAGAAGTCCTGACACTTTATATTTCATCGCTCTGTGAGAATATATCAGAACTACAACAAAGAAAAGATAAAAAAAATGAAAAGAAATCAAATTGAAAAGAGAAACTGACAGAAAAAATACCTGCAAAACTTGCATTTTGTTGCGTGAATCAGCTTTAAAAATCTCCTTCGATCGTTGTGTTAAAACACAGAAAAACATCCTGATAAAAGTCACCAACTAAACCCAAAACTCAGCGAATGATAATGTAGAATTTAACCGACTCGCCCAGGGATCAGACAGGCAGTTTGTAGTTCCACAGCTGGATTTGTTTTTTTGTGCCAGGTTCAAATATCCAGCATGTTTGCAGCACTGATGGAGCCAGAGTTGATGGGAATCATGTCCCGGAATTACCTTGTGCCAACAGTGGAGGTGCCTGCAGATTTAATTGACCAGTCAGCGGGCGACCTGTCAGCGTCTGTGGCCGGAGACGCCGTCGCACTGAGCTCCAAACTGACCTGCGATCTGCTGCTCACGCCTGAGAAGAAGAAGAAACACCAGAGAACAAAGAGAGCCGCCATTACAGCATCGATGTCTACGCACACCTCAAAAAACCCTGACTTCCGTCATCTTTTACTATGCATCCACCAAATTTATCTACCATTGAAGCCAAATAGTAACAGTGTTCTTTGTTTAATTGTATTGCTGATATTAAGCAATGGTCGGCCCAAAATGTTCTCCATTTAAATGATGATAAAACTGAAAGCATTGTGTTTAGGGACGGCTGGCTTTGGCACCGTAGGCTGTGTTCGAAACTGCATACTACATACTTCCATACTGCATACTCATCGATCAGACAGTATGCAGAGCGTTTACCCATAATGCATTTCGCTCCTGCCCGAGCCGAAATCAGCCGGCCTGAAGCTGATTTTGCTTAAGCTCTAAACTCTGTAAACTTTAGCAACATTTGAAACATTTTCAGGAGAGAAAGTAGTCGTTTAGATCCCCAACGTGTTGAAAACCTGACAAAATACCGGCTGTTTACAATTTTGTTCCCACGAATTCGGCGCTACTAAAGCTAGCCGCAGTGAGCAACGCACTTCCTGTTATTTTCACAAAATAAAATACCCGTTGCCTTTTATCATAGGGAAAGCCATTAGGATACAATTGGTGCTTTTGTTTTGAAAACAGGAAGTGAACCTACCCTCGTTGTAGCTAGCTTGAAACTGCCGTTTTGACAGGAAATGACGATCGGCGACGTCACATTACGTTGCATCTTGGGTAGTTTGAGTATGAGTAGTAACCTCATGATGCATACCCAACATTTCAGAGAATCTGGTATGCATCCGGGAACTTCTCGCTTACTCAAACTCGCTTACCAACTCAAAAAGTTAGTAGGAGTAGTAGGAGAAGTATGCGGTTTCGAACACAGCCCAAGTCTTCAAAGCTTAGTTCAACCGTCAGAAATCTGGGAGTGACCTTTGACCTTTGACCTGAGGTCAGACAAACAAATTAACAATGTCGTCAGGGCTAGTTTTTTCCAGCTGCGTCTCCTGGCCAAAGTTGAAACATTTATCTTTCTTATCTGTAATTATAAATATTACACAGTGTATTCCAGCTTCATGCCAGGAACATGCTTGTAGTAAAATGTCAGACACCCCCGAAGCGGACTGTACCATTTCATCATCAGTCTGCCTGTCACAGGCTCACGTTAAAGTCCAAAACAATTTGCGCCAGAGTGCCGTGTTTCAACGAGCTGTAGATGAACTTGAGTAGCTATCTAACTGGTTTATTACACTCAAGTTTCTCACTTTCAGAGTTTCAGAGTCATTTTGTGTCAAGTGACTTCAGACAGACGCTAACGTGCGTCTAAATGTAAAATGTCCCCGTGTGAATGTTAGCTTACATGTTATTAAATGTTAGCTTACATGTTAGCTTACATGTTATTAAATGTTAGCTTACACGTTATTTGATGTTAGCTTACATGTTATTAGATGTTAGCTTACACGTTATTAAATGTTAGCTTACACGTTGTTAAATGTTAGCTTACATGTTATTAAATGTTAGCTTACATGTTATTAGATGTTAGCTTACACGTTATTAAATGTTAGCTTACACGTTGTTAAATGTTAGCTTACATGTTATTAAATGTTAGCTTACATGTTAGCTTACATGTTATTAAATGTTAGCTTACATGTTATTAAATGTTAGCTTACATGTTAGCTTACATGTTATTAAATGTTAGCTTACACGTTATTAAATGTTAGCTTACATGTTATTAAATGTTAGCTTACACGTTATTAAATGTTAGCTTACATGTTGTTAAATGTTAGCTTACATGTTATTAAATGTCAGCTTACATGCTATTAAATGTTAGCTTACACGTTATAAGATGTTAGCTTACACGTTATTAGATGTTAGCTTACACGTTATTAAATGTTAGCTTACACGTTGTTAAATGTTAGCTTACATGTTATTAAATGTTAGCTTACACGTTGTTAAATGTTAGCTTACATGTTATTAAATGTTAGCTTACACGTTATTAGATGTTAGCTTACACGTTATTAAATGTTAGCTTACATGTTATTAAATGTTAGCTTACATGTTATTAAATGTTAGCTTACATGCTATTAAATGTTAGCTTACACGTTGTTAAATGTTAGCTTACATGTTATTAAATGTTAGCTTACACGTTGTTAAATGTTAGCTTACATGTTATTAAATGTTAGCTTACACGTTATTAGATGTTAGCTTACACGTTATTAAATGTTAGCTTACATGTTATTAAATGTTAGCTTACATGTTATTAAATGTTAGCTTACATGCTATTAAATGTTAGCTTACATGTTATTAAATGTTAGCTTACATGCTATTAAATGTTAGCTTACATGTTATTAAATGTTAGCTTTGTGCCCTGTGCACGTCACTCTAGTAACCTGCAGGCGTGCACTGTGGTCAAGTTGTAAACAATGACTAAAGCTTGCTGCGTTGCCAGGTTTGACAGTTGTCCCCTTTTTACACCCTGGAGAAAATGTTGACACCCCCCCAATTATCACTGTATAATTCGTACACTGACTGACATAATATCTAAAAACTAAACTGTGCTTAAACCAACAGGTATTTTGACCTCATACAGATGTCAATAAGACCCAGAAAATTGTGTCAAATTGTTAAAAAACAAAAAGGGCGTACTATGACTCCTTTAACTATGTTATGTTTCATTTAGTTTGGTGCAGCTTGTTCACGAAAACCACAATTTAAGGCTTTAATACAGGTGGTGTTAATTTAAAGTGAGATCACTGAGTATAAAGTAGGAGCCATGAATGTGTCTGTATGTTACATATCTCGGTACAGATTCAAAGAAAGAATCATAATGTTGGAGGTTATTGACTATTTGAATATTTTCAATATAGCTAAACTGTTTTACATTAAATCTGCTGGTTATTGTAGCACCAGGCTCGCAATCTGCCTTCATGATCCAAGTTTAATATGATGGTGATACTGAGCTTCCCTGCAGACAGATGGGAGCTCTGCGTGGATTATATTTGGTGAGGCTGCGTTTCCGAGGGAAACGGAATAGACGACAAAACAAAAACCGAATGACTTTGATGTTCAGACTCAGCATCTGAAGATCTCCCGGCAGCGTTCTTAAAATTTCAGTTTCTGAAACGGACAAAATGCGTCTTTTTTTCTCATATTCGGTTCACATTAGAGCAGAATCCTGATATTAATGAGAAAGAAAGGAGAAAATGTGTCTTTTTTTCTCATCGAACCAGGGCCACTATGCCACGGACCACCCCTGTGTTATTACTTATTTTATTATTGTAAAAGTCTGTTGCTCACAGGCTTTTATTTTGTAAAAGTCTGCTGCTGTCTGCTGTGGAACAGGAAAAGAAAGTAATCGGCGGATCCACCAAACATGGAGAAGGGTACGGAACTTTTACTCGGCCATTTTCATTTTAAAGTTCTTCCAGACGGCGGAGTCGACAGAACCAAAGTCATCTGTAAACACTGCCAAGTTGAATTGTCTTCTCAGCGTAGTAGTTCCAGTCTAAAATATCACTTAAAGGCAAAACACACAACTGATAGCAGCAAGTCATTCAAGGAAACAGACAGTGGAGCGAGGCTTCTACATAAAAACTACAGAAAGATGCTGATGTTAAAAGTGTGTTTGCACAACAAATGTTATGGCACTTTCATTCATATGGCAGCACATTTAAAATAAAGCTAAATGCTAAAAGCTATACACTACTTTTGGATTCATTTTTGGATTCTGCGTACAAATGCGATTAATCGTGATTAATCAGGGAAATCATGTGATTAATTAGATTAAACATTTTAATCGTTGCCCAGCCCTAGTTTTAATTGATTATCCTGCTTACAAGTGGTTCAATTAGCTCATGATCACTATATAAAGTTCTTCATTGATTTGAAATGCTGATTAGTTCAGCTTTAAGGGGGACAACCACTGATTAGTTTGGCCACTAAGCTGTCAACTAACATGCAACAAAAAAACATGTTGTCACTACTTTTAAAGCCGTTTTATTTGGTTCTAAAAGAACAAATCCCAAGTACAACTCAGAACTATTTCACTTGACAACTGAGTATTCTGGTTTTGTAACAAACTACAAAAACAGAACACCTTGTGGTTTTAGTTTCTAAAACCTGAACAAGTCTAAGAAATAAAATAAAATAAATAGCTAATGTTTATTCACTATTTTTATTATATTTTATTTTATTTTGTTCTATTCTATTTGCTTGTTTTTACTTTAATTGTTTACATATCTTTTACTGTATGCTGCCATGTTCAGTTTTTATTTTTATTTATTTATCTTTATAACCCCGGTTCTGCACAGATGCAGCATTTAAACCTGAACTGAGCCAGTTTCAGGCAGAGAATCTGTATCTTTATACGGCTACTTTACACTTTCTTTTCTCTGAAACGTGCACGGCCAGCTTTTGGGTCAGTTTTGCATCAGGTAATGAACAAGCATTTGTTTCAGGGTAGATGAGGTGGCAGCCGGCTCTAAAACGCTCTGCTTTCACCTCAGAGACCAGCAGGAAACATTCTCCTTCTCCCTGGTTTTACCACCGTTTCACTCTCTGGTAAGTCGGGTTTTTCCATCTTTTTTATCAATTCTTTGGTTATGAACATGCACTGAAGCCACTTGGTTGTGTTAATTAACTCTGGTTAAAGTTAAAGGTTCATGCATCTCATGTGTCTTTGTCACGTGGCTGCACACTGGAAAAAAATGCCCCTCCAAAAATAAGTTAAAAAAAAACAACAAATAAAAGACGTTTTTGCTTGAAATAAGCAAAAAAATCTGCCAATGGAACTAGTGAAAATCGGCTTGTCAACATTTCTTGAAATAAGATGTGATATTTGGGACTTTTGAGATAAAAGTGATCTTGAAATTATCTTAAAAAACCTCTTCAAATGAAAAAAAAGCTTGTTTCATATGATATGTGACTCAAAACAATTTGTTTTCAAGACCTTTTCATTTAACAAGATATTCCAGATGTATTGTATTAAAACAAGTCCCTATATCTGGCTGAAATGGTACTTGTTAGGCAGTTGTGTCTTATATTAAGTGTAATGAGATATTTTGACTAGAAATGAGACAATAAGACTTTGATTTTTTTCCAGTGCAGACCCTGGGCTGTGAAAAGAAATGAAAACATGATATCTAACTTTACTTTGCATAAACTTAACATGGCTACATAATTCTCAGGAGACTCTGATGTCTTATTAAATGTTGTGTTTTAATCAGATTCGGAAAAATAATAAAGAAAACATCAGCCGCTGACCTCCATGTTGGTCAAACTTTAGCAGAAACTATTTTTTAGTTTCTTTAGACATATCGCCTAAAGACGCTCGACTGACTGATTAACCCTAATCCCTGATAGGGGGCATTTTTCTCCACTTGGGGTGAACTTTCTCCTCTAATTTCACACTGGAAATAGTGATACTCATCATATTTGGTCCAGTTGTGCATTTTTGACTATTTTTTCGAATTTCAAACACACATCATATAAAATGCAATTTTTTATTGTGTAGAAAAAAAACTCCTTAATTTCTGAAAAGGGACATTTTTGTCCCCTTTTAAAATGACCTAAAAACATCATATATTAATATTTATTTCCACTTTTTTTTCATAAATCTTTTATTCCACTTCAGTTCTGATCATAACTACCACGTTATCAAATTATTTTAAAAAAAATTAACCCTTTAGATGCCAATTTGATCTTTTTAGTCCAAATTTGAAGCCTTTAGATGCCAGTATTTTCAAAATATGGAATGCAAAGTGGAATTATTGAGTAGGGATAATTATGGTCTGGGATATGTCAATGATTAGCAACAAAACTGATTTCAAGGGATTTTTAATTTTTTTGTTATGCCTGATTTAAAAAAAAAAAAAACTCCTTAATTTCTGAAAAGGCCCATTTTTGTCCCCTTCTAAAATGATCCCCAAAATACCATATGTTAATATTTTTTTCCACTTTTTTTCCAGAAATCTTTTCTTCCACTTCAGTTCTGATCATAAACACCAAGTTTTCAATTATTTTCAAAAAAATTAACCCTTTAAATACCAGTGTATATGAGGTAAACACCAATTTCTGTTAAAAAACACACACAAAAACTGCTGTATTTTCAATATATGCAATGCAAAGTGAAATATTCTATGGGGGATTATTAGGTCTGGGATATGTCATTGATGAGCTACAACATCAGTTTTTACAGCTTTTTAGTTTTTCTGCAATGGCAGATTACAGGGAAAAAAAGCGGGAAAAAATAGCGGAAGTATGATGTTTTTAGGTCGTTTTAAAAGGGGACAAAAATGTCCCTTTTCAGAAATTAAGTTGTGTTTTAAATCAGGTATGAGGGTTAAAGCAGGTAAAACACGCTCATTACTGTGAAAGTTTCCCTCAACAACACTTATCCCAGTGAGCCTTTTCACGCCGAGCTTCACAATTTGCTTAAAAGGTTACGTTTTCTGTCAGTAATAATCCCCAAATATCCCAAAAGTCTGCACAGACTCAGCAGGTTTGACCTTTTTAATCGCAGACGCTTCGTTTGTGGGGCTGTTTCTCTGGAAGTCAGTGCACTTATCTTTAATTAACTCTAGTTAAACTTAACATGGCTACATAATTCTCAGGAGACTCTGATGTCTTATTACATGTTGTGTTTTAATCAGATTCGGAAAAACATCAGCCGCTGACCTCCATGTTGGTCAAACTTTAGCAGAAACTATTTCCAATCTATTTTGATATTGAAATGATATTTTTACGGAAACCAGTGAAGTCAATTCAGCCAAAGCTAAGGTACGGCGAGGTCACTATAGTCACATGACTACAGTATCAATCAATAAATAAACATGCCCAGCAAATAATCCCCACAAAAGTCTGCTATGTATCTTATCTGTCTGCAAATGCAGTCTCCCTCACATAGCCGCTAACAGAACAATGGACTCGTCTCCGTCTCCCTGTTAGCATTAGCGTTAGCATTAGCATTAGCATTAGCGTTAGCGGTGGAGGTGCTGAGGTGGACAGCCTCGTTAACAGCCTGAATCCCACCTTCACTACCTGGTCCTCCTTCCTCCGCCGCTGGCTGGGGCATCAATGGACCCATCATCACTTGCCCTTTTTTGGTGATAAATAAATCTAAAGTTTTCTGCTTCCTTTTCATATTTTACATTAATTAGCAAACAACAAATCCAGCTAATAACATCAGCTTTGACCTCCAGGCTCCGTCATCTCGTGGGAGATACAAATACAAATTTCAATTGTAGGGCATTTATATGTAATAAATAATAGAATAATCAATACAAATTGACACAGAGTAATTCCATAAATTCATTTAAAAAAAAAAAAAAATAAGAAAAACGAACATTTACATTTTACCCTGGAGCCAAGGTGTGGCAGCTGCCACCCAATTGACGCCCATGACGGAAGCCCAGAGCGGCCGCGGTACGTATAAACTTTTTTCTGATGATTTTCTCGAGATAACGAGTTAATTTACCGACGGTTTTCGAGGCCACTTTTTCTCCCCAGTCCGCCCCTGTTTATATGTGTTTTATGTGTTCGCAGTTTGTTTGTCTTGTAGAGATAACTTTCATATCAGCCGGCGTCCTTTAAGGAGACGGCCGGCTCGACTGCAGCTCAGCAGGCGTTTACACCTCAGTGATCCTGCTGATGTAGTCGACTCCATCAGTGACCAGCTGAGGGGACCAGGCCGTCTCCATGGTTACCGAATGATGGACGAGAGGTGCCGTCATCGTTTTCTCTAGATAACGAGATAAATAACTAAATAAATAACGAGAAAACGAAATGCTCGTCACACCAGCGGGATTTGCTTTGTGAATTTTCACAAACGCTCCATGTTTGATTCATAGGCTACTTTATTCAGTTTCCAATGAAAGGGGGTAAAGATGTAGCCTGACTACGTCATACTCACGATTCTAGTCAGAATGTGAGTCTGATACCACTCAATAGAGTTTTGAGTATGGGGCGTGTTTCAACCGAACCAGGAGAAAAAATGCCTCTTCGCTCAATTGGATAGACCTACAACCAATCAGAATTCAAACCAAGCGCTCTTTAGTGACGTAGTCGATAATGTCGCTGTTGATCATCTGTCCATCATCGTATAAAGCCCGCCCTGGCAATCTGATTGGGTCGACTGATTCCATGTCGGGCATAATGATTTCCCAACTGAGCAGAGCCAGACCCAACTTCCCAACCAAAAATTTTATGGGCGGGGCTAAGTTCGGCTGGCACCCAGGCTAGTAAAAATGCGTAAAAACCTTTGCCAGAAATGCATATAAACACATATAAACAGGGGCGGACTGGGGAGGAAAAGTGGCCTCGAAAACCATCTGTAAATTAACTCGTTATCTCGAGAAAAACCATCAAAGAAAAGTTTATACGTACCACGTCCGCTCTGGGCTTCCGTATATTTTGCCAAATTTTGCTTAAAAAATCTTAAATTTTTTTTTTACATTTAAATCTGAGACCAAAGTGTTTGCAGGATTATATTTGTCTATTTTAATCAGAATGAGCACACGCTGGTTAATGGAAGCTACCTGTGAGGAGGCCGGCCTTCTCTCTCTGGGGTCCAGGGTGGGTCTGGTACATGTCGGCCCGCTCCCTCTCCAGCAGGGGGGGGTATGAATCCTGGGCGTCCCGGTGGGGCTGGGACAGGTCCAGGTGCTCCAGGTCGGAGTCCAGCTCCCGGGCCCTCCTCTCCAACTCCGTCAGGCTGAGCTCTGAGGCTGCAGACGAGGGAGGGTGGGAGCCCCCGAAGCCCAAGGGGGGCCGGAGGAGAGGCCAGCGCTGCAGGGAGCCTGAGAAAGAATCTGCATCTCCTCCACCTCCACCTCCACCTCCACCTCCTCGCTTCTCCCAGCCGTCATCCCACAGCGTGTTGACCATGTCGAGCACAGCATCCCAGCTCTCCACCCCCTCTTCCTCCCCCATCGTCCCTCCTTCTCCCGCCTCCACCTCGCCTTCTTCTTGGTGGAACTCCACCTGAACCAAGTCTTTGGGTTCATCTTTAGTCTCTTTATTCTCCACTTTTTCAGATGTTATTTCATCATTCCTCCTCTCTTTCTCTTCCATCTTTATCTTTACATTTTCTTTATTTTTTTCTTCAAACCTTTTCTCCTCCTTCTCTTGTTTAGTTTCCTCTAAGGGAACCTTCTCCTCTATCCTCTCCTCTCGGGTCTCCTTCACTTTCTTCTCCTCCTTCTCCATCTTCTTCTCCATCTTCTCCATCTTCTTCTCCTCCTTCTCCATCTTCTCCATCTTCGCCTTCTTCTCCTCCTTCTCCATCTTCTTCTCCTCCTTCTCCATCTTCTCAGTCTTCTTCTCCATCTTCTCCTTCTCCATCTCCTCCCTCCCAGCCTTGGCCTTCCCCGGCTCTCCTTGCTTCTCTCTGCTCCTGGACCTTCTGGGTTCTTCTTGCTCCCTGTAGACCCTCCAGTGCTCCAGGTTCTGCTCCTTCAGGGAGGCCCGGCCCACCAAACCGGTCCCCGGTCCCGGTTCTAGGTGAGGGGGCTCCCTCAGGGAGCACCGGCCGGCGTTCTTGATGGACGGGCTCTCTGAGCCCGGGCGTGGACGCCTCTTCTCCAGCGCCGACAGGACGGAGGGCAGCGGGGGCAGGATGGGGAGATTGTGCAGCGCCCCCCCTTGACGGACGGTCCTCTTTCGCACCATGATTCTGCGAGGCCAGGTGGACTCGATGCCCTCCGGCGGGCCCGTGGATTCAAAGTCTTCGAACCCTCTGGTTTGTCGCGGGCTGAGCGCACCGGGTCGCAGCCCCGTGGCCGTGCCGGGCCGAGTCCTGGAGCCGGACTTGGATGATTTAGACTTGGATCTTGAGCTTTTTGCAGCTGGGTCGGGTTGACTTCTATCCGCTGGTTTGATCTGTGGTTGGTCTGCAGGAGGAGCTTCTGTTTGGCCTCCAGGACCAGCACACGTCTGAGCTTCGGCTGCAGTCTTTGGGCCGACTACCCCGGCCTCAGTGCCACCCTCAGGCTGAAGTATAGCAGCGCTTTTAGCATCCGTCTCGGCTTTAGCTTCTATTCTGGACTCAACCTCGTTATTAATTTCAGCTTTGACTTCAGCCTCTGCTCCCATCTTGTTTTCCATCGGCCTAGAAGCAGCTTCGGCCACAAACCCTGCGTCGGACACCGGCTGCCCCCCAGGACGGCAAACGCCTCCGACCTGAAGGTCATCTGCAGGCCCAGGACGGCAAACGCCTCCGTCCTGAAGATTATCTGCAGGCCCAGGACGGCAAACGCCTCCGACCTGAAGGTCATCTGCAGGCCCAGGACGGCAAACGCCTCCGACCTGAAGATTATCTGCAGGCCCAGGACGGCAAACGCCTCCGACCTGAAGGTCATCTGCAGGCCCAGTTCTCCTCTCGGTGCCACTTAGGTTTGAGGAGGCAGCTTCTGGTTTGGGTCCAGTCTTCCCGGCCTTTTCTCCCCCCTTTGTTTCCCCTCTGTGCCTCTCCTTGCCCTCCATGCCGGACTGCACTTTCCCCTCTAAGTCCCGGCCCCCCGGCCTTGTTTTCACCTGGGAGCCCACCCTTTTCTCAGACACATTTCTCACGCCAGCCCTGGATGCGTTATCAGATTTGCCCCAGCTCTCGGCTCTGTGGTGTTCCTGTATTCCGGCCCTGATTTCAGCCTCCGACAGGTTCCCAGTCGTGACCTCGCTCACTAACCTGGGCCCATGCCCGGATTTACTATCAACCAGCATCAGGCTAACACCCCCGTTGTCGTACTTAGACACCATCCCCCCGCCTACCATCTCGGGGCCGACCTTGGAGCCGGCTCTGCTCCGGCCCACCGCTCCGGTGCCCATTCTGGGGGCAGCACTGGGGGAGGGCGAGGGGGAGGGCTGGGGCAGCAGCAGGGGAGTCGTGTCCAGACCCTGGTCGGACTCCAGGAACACCGAGTCCCTGTCGGAGCGCACCGGTTGGCCGTAACCGAAGGTCCCGAAGGTGGACGTCTCCCTCCTCTCGCGCTCCCTGGCCCTCTCCCGCTCCAGCCTCCCCCTCTCCCTCTCCCTCTCCCACTCCCGCTGGGCCCACCCTCGCTCCATCTCCCTTTCCCGTTCCCGCTCCCACTCCCGGTCGCGCTCGCCGCGGCCCCAGCCGCCGGCGCGCTCCCTCAGGTCCTGCTCCAGGTCGTGGGCGGACAGCTGGACCAGCGGCGCCCTGTAGGGCGAGCGCCTGAGCTCCTGGGGGGGCGACAGCCTCAGGCTCTGGGTCTGGGAGTAGTGCCTCGGCTGGATCATCTGCGGGGGGGAACAGCGCAAACTCTGGCTCTGGCTGGGCCGAGGTTTGGCCGGGGAGAAGAACACCGGAGTGTGGTATCCTGAGGAGAGAGGCGAGCCGGAGAAGGGTGAGATGAGGGGGGAGGTCAGGGAGGAGGACTGCCCCACAGGAGGGTAGTGTCCCGGGTTCAGATACCCCCCGCCCCTGTCCATCATCTCAGCCGTGGTCAGCTCCACGCACTCCAGGTGCTTCGGAGGCGTCACGACCTTCCAGGAGTGTCGACCATCCCTGTTCTTGGTGCTGTCTCCATGGTGATGGTGGTGCTGGTGGTGGTGGTGTCTCCTGGACGAGGACGAGGACACCCCCGGGGCGGAGAAGGACGACACGGAGGGAGAAACGGATTGGTTGAAACACCCCGGAGAATGGCAGCCGACCCCGGTGCCGTCCTGACCCCCCAGCTTCAGCGAGTCGTAGACGGCCCGCTCATCCAGCCGCCGCACGAAGGACGGGTTCGGGGTCAAGGAGCGCGGCGGCGGGTCGAACATGTCCGCCGGAGACCGTCCGACTCTGAGGGAGCCGCTGGCCGAGTAGCTGAAGCTCCCCTCGCCGCCTCCGTCGCGCCTGACGGACCCTCCGGGGTGGTGGTGGTGATGGCTGTCGATCTGCTGGTTGATGCACATGGTGTCGTAAATGGATCGCTGGGGAATGTAGCCGTCTCCGTACCCCCCGTCCACCCCGCCGTCTCGCCCTCCCACTCCCCCTTCGCCGACGCCATGCTTCTCAAGGCAGCAGGAGCTCTTCCTGAAACACCCGGGGCGGCTGAGGGGCTTGCCCATGATCGGTCGGATGGACGGAGGTGGCGGGGGTCGGTGGGAGGAACGTGTGAAGCTTGAAGAACGAATTGTGAAAGTCGTTAATTTTACTAAATATGGGAGAAAAAAATTACAAAAAGTCCCTTTCAGAATGTGAGGCAGCTGGTTCTGATGGGGCCATAGAAAATGTGAAGAAACCCTCTTTCTTCTGTGAAGTCCTGAAGCACATTCCCTCTGTTTTAATGAGAAGTCAGGACGGCTTCGTGATCAAAGCACGGCGCTCCTTCTGAAAAAGTCCTTCTGTCAAAAGCTCCACGAGTTAAAAACAACGTAAAGAACATTACGTGCACGATAAATCCCGCTTTGAGAAATATTCCAATCAGATTTGGATGAAAAAAGGATGAAAAGATAAGAAGAAAAAAACGTCCAAATGTCCAGTTCTTAGCTCATCGTTCCTCCAACTCTCCACATTTGTGTTTATTCTGGTTGTTTATTGTTCTGGCTGTCTTGTTCAGAGCCAATTAAATCTGTATCCAGCAGAGCATTAGTCCGTCAGACATGCAGCGACAGAGAGAGCGAGAAAAGTGGAAGGAGGATTGAATCCAGTTCTCCGTCCTCCCTCATTCTGGCTGTTTTTGCTGTTTTCCGTCTCCCTGCTGAAGAGAACAAAGCAGACAAACACCATTAGCTCAATACATCAATATATATATATATCAATATATCAATATTAAAACAGACTCCCAATGTTTGACACTATTTACCAATAATCACTCTTGCATATCTAATTAAAAGGAGTTTAATCCCACGTAGGAGAGCCGTTTCACCTGTGAAAGCTGCTGTGTTGTATATCCTCTGAGGCTTTGATCGGATCCTCGAGCTTTAAAATGTGATCAGATCTCAGCCAGAGGATCTAACTGCAGTAAGAGTTGGGACATGCTGACCCTTTCGGCTTTGCTTTTAACCCCCGTATTTTATCTTCAGTTTTCTCTCCGTGTCCACCAACTTAATCGGAAGTGCAACGAAATTGCTTGAGTGCATCTTAAATTTCAAAAACCGACACTAGAAAAATAGGCTGAACTGGAAAAATTACCGGAGTTAATTCATGCACTCAGGTTAAAAAGCATTGATGAGCGCCTGGTTTGTTTGAATCCTCCTTTTGAGCTGGTTGGATAAAACTTTGGGTTCATTTGAGACATCCTAAAATAACTTAAATGTGCTTTTTTTGGAGTTATTCCAACCTCTTCTTTTCCCTGGGAATCATCGTTTTGGCGACAGTTCCCGATTCTGCGGTCAAGATTAAGCATCGTTCTGGAGTCTTAACTTTGGGGGTTGCCAGGTTGGTGAATTGAAGCCGCTTTTGATGTTTTCCCATTACACGGTGTTACTCGGCGTGGCTCTGTGCCACTGAGTGCAACGGAAGCAGCACTTTCGTCCGTTTTAACTCATTGTTTGGTTAGGTTTAGGCATCAGATTTAGATTCAGATTTATTTGTGACCCCCCTGAGACAATTAGTGTTGGAACAAGTAAAAAGGACATAAAACATAAAAGATATATAATACAGTGTGCTGAAACAACATCAGTAGCAGCCCCTACACAACTACAGGGTTAGGTTTAGGAAAGTTATTGTGATTGGGTTTAAACTGAACTTCTTCATAATGCGCAGATAATTTCACTTTGTTTATCTGGTTACCTTCACCATCGGTCCTGAATATGACGCCATCAGTGACAATAGGCAGAATTTACTCAATCTAAAGGATTGGCGAAACCAATAAGCTTATTAAATTCTATATATTTGGCAAATACCATAAGACTTTCAAAACTTAGGGCTAAAAACTGATCATAATTGAAGGTAATATTGCATTATAGGGATATCTAACAAACCAGCATGTTTCACATCTTGCAGTAAAATGCTCCAAAAGGTGTATTTTCTTCCTCTGAAGGATGAGCCGAGTGCCAGGCTAAATATAGATGTCCTAGTAATCCCTCTGGGCAGTTTGGGGAAGTTTCATCTTAGAGGAACATGCAGTATAACAGTTCTCCCAACCTGAGAGGTGAATCGTGTCACAATTGAGGAAAAAAAAGAACATTTTAAACCGCCGTTTTTCTCCCAAGAACACGTTAAACACGAAGCCGAAGCCCGTTTGTACAATTTTATATTTCTAAATATACAAACGGTGGAACATACCCCACCGCAGTCAGGGAAAATAAGACAATTTCAGACGATTTCGAAGTTGGAAAAAACACAACAGCCTGCATGAAGCAGCCTTAAAGCCCCCCCGGAGGTAAAGTCGAGATGACGTCAGTTTTCATTCAAAGCTGTTCCCTCCATCAAAGTGAAAAACAAAAAGCGGATTTTTAAATCCGAGCGACATCGATGAGGTCGCTGGCTCCAGCTGAGCACCGTATTTAACTCGCCAACACAGGAAAAAGACATTTTAAATCGTCAGAGACGTGCACCGACTTAACTTCTCCGTCACAACTTGAACCTTCGGGGGAGAAAAGTTCAATTCACTGATGCAAAAGCCGGATTTCTGTCACTTCTTTTTCTCGCGTTATCAGAAAATCGTCTTTGGGGAGCAGGTCCAGAAGTATCCGACTCACATTTAGTGGCTCTAAACATGCTAATTAGTAAGTGAAAGGAGCCCATTGATGGTGAAGCCCCCCTCTGAGTCTCTATCTGCTTCCCTATCTTTGCCTCTGCATCCTCTCTTTCATCACGCCTGCCGCCACCTGCTCCATCTCCCCCCCCGATCGATAGAAAAGCCAGAACCTTATCAACATGGTCACAGTCAGTGGAAACCGTCGGTCCATCCAGCGCGTCGCTCTCAGTCCCGTCCGGGCGGCGATGTGCCGTCATCCTGCTTCAAATCGTTTGTTTTCCTCCCCGGCATCTCTGCCGTTTCTTCCTCCCTCTTTCTTTCTTTACCTCTGCCGTTCTTCTCTTTTCCCGTCGCTCGTCTCCCTCCCTCCCTGCCTCTCTGCTGTGAATCATGCCTTCTGTCAGAGGAAGGTTTTTTTTTTTTCCTTTGACAAGCGCTCTCTCTGCCAACCAACACACCAACGCAAACCCTCCTCCTCCTCCTCCTCCTCTCTATCCCTTCTAGTTTTTCTTCTTCTTCTCTTTCTCCCATTTGCTCTCCACACAGCTTTGGGGCTTTAAGAGCTTTGGATCCTCAAACTTCTCCCCTCCATCTGTCTCTCCATTTCCTTTTTTTTACGCCGACCCTTCAATCTATTTCTTCCCCCCTTCGTTTCTACATTTAGTTTGACCTGAGTGAGGTACCCCATGGGAAATCATCACCATCACATATTTAAAAATGAGGTAATGAGGGGTATCTGTCTATCTGCTCCAGCTCCCACACACTCTCCTTTTCAGTGGCTCATTCCATCCCTCTTGTAGCCCTCTCAGTTTGCCCTCTACCTCCCACTCTTCACCTCAGCGTTAATGCAACACGCATCGGTGTGGAGGCGGCAGCGAGAGTTACAGAAACACAGAAAGAAAGACCAACAATGGATACTCACATGTTGTACAGTACAGTTTCAAAGCGTCATCAGCAACACCATCGTTTTTTTCCAAAAATAATTACGTGAGCATTTTGCTCTTTTCCACATAACAGCTGGCTTTTACCTTTGCCGCTCCAAACACTCATTTACAGACGGTGTGTGGGTACTCTGATGTCTATTATAGGGAAGGACGGAGTGGTTAGTTTGCACAGCAGCAGCAGCAGCAGGAGCCACGTTTGGACAAATAACCCCCTTCAGACACAAATTTAATCCAAAAACAAAGATCTCAGGATGAAGATGTCACGGTGATACAGCGCAGTAACAAACAGAGAAGTACTGAGCTCCATCACACTCAAAGATATGAGCCCAAGTCTAGATTTATGTATTTTACCCTTTCTGAAATGAGATTAGCCGCAATATTTATGTGCAGGTTCATGTGAAATAATCAGTGTTTTTGGTATCGATTTCCATCTCTCTGGATTTTCACATGCATAAAACATATATATTATATATCTGTATATGATGGAAAAACTAAACAAAAAAAGGGGAGCTTTAGGAATCACAACTACTACATGTAACACACAGTTTCAACAGGAAAAAAAACTAATTCTGAGCTTAAATTGATTGTAAATCAATATTTACACGAGCCAGTGGTAGGTTGGGTGCAAACAAACCAGTTTTGAGTCTTTTGGTTAATTTTTCCTTGAATTAAATCATATATTTTCAGTCACAATCACTTTGTGTCAGTGTGAACTACGAACAACACGATGAAACAGTTCGACCATAAAATCAAACAATAAACGGGAAAAATATGAGCCATAAAAAACTAGCTTCACTTGTTTGACACATCAAAGTGCACGTACACAGCTGTGATGTCACGCTGGGAAAATAAACTTTTCTGGCCGTTAGAAAACTCTTTGGCGGATAAAAAGTCCATGACATAAAAACATAGAATACAAAGATTAGTAAATAACAGCGGTTACAGCTGGAGGCGTCCTGTGAACAGTTTTACAGGCATCTCTGTTACTATTGCGGCCTGTGGGAAAAATGCTTTTTGGGCCACAGGGGATTTGTTGTTGCAATACCACGAGTGGCCACTGGGGAAAATCGGCGTGCCGGCTGTGTTCGAAACCGCATACTTCTCCTACTACTCATACTGGCCCTCATTTATCAAACTTGCGTAAGACGAAAAACGTGCGTAGGTCGTGTGTACGTTCTTTTCTGCGCAAAGGTTGGCATTTATCAAATCCATCGTGAGCGCAGGAAAGATGAAATCGCCACGACAGGTCTGAGGCCGTGTACGCACTTTTCCATTTTGACTTGCGGTGACTGCAATAGCATACATAAACAGCAGCGTCACTAGTGCGTGCCTCATGAGTCGCAACAAATCCATAGGTTAAAATTACAGACTTATCACTTCAAAGAAGGCCCATGTTTTATTTGACTTCAACATAAATATAAACATAAACGCAAATTAAATAAATTAAACAAGTACAACTCCGTAATTGGAAGAGTGATGGCTCATTATTCAACCGCGCACCCTCACACCGAACAGGAGAGGCGCTTTAACACTGCGCACTGTGGAGAGGTTAGGGCACCTAAAGGGCAGGTGGATCTGTCTCTCGGCTGCGGGGGGAACCCTTCTATATACGCCCGAAAAGGTATGCAATATTATTATTGCATGCGGGGTTCTCCATACATTGCCCAAAAAAATGGAGTGCCATTTCCAGATGTACATCCAGAGGACCCCGTACCCAGAGATCCCACCAGCCTGCACATTCTGTTATTCAAGGAAAAAAGACGTAGCTCCGATCAGGCCAGCCACCCTCTCCTCCAAGGCACTCAAATCCAAACCTGGATCGGAGCCCCCCCCCCCTCCCGTTTGTGACATGCTGCGTCGGAGAGCTGCGACCTTTTTTGTGGCCAATTTCATATCGGACCACTTCTTCCTGATCTTATTGGAGAAAAAGTAAAACATCGTTAAATTTTAGATTTCATTTAATCTGGAGTTTATCACATTTTATTGACCATCACAGTAGGGGAAAATACATAACTCGTCCGGTCTGCGATTTACATCGCCAACGCTGTTGACAGCTGGGACGGCTGTCAACAGCGTTGACAGCGTTTCTTTGCCGCCTTTCGTCTATCCATGTCGCAAATCTAGAGGTGCGGCCCTTTTGTAGAAGGCGTGGTTAGGATCATTACGATGGATTTCAGCCGCCGGATTTATCAACAGCCGCTCTGTCTTACGATGGGATTGGTGTGGTACGCATGTTCTGTAAATCTCACTTGAGCCTCTGCGTACGACGAGTTCTCCGCTCATATCAATGATGCTTTCTACGACGGCTTGATAAATGAGGGCCATTGACTTTTTACCCGGATGCATACTACATTCTCCGAACTGTTAGGTATGCATCATGAGGTTACTACTCATACTCAAACTACCCAAGATGCAACGTAATGTGACGTCGCCGATCGTCATTTCCTGTCAAAACGGCAGTTTCAAGCTAGCTACAACGAGGGTAGGTTCACTTCCTGTTTTCAAAACAAAAGCACCAATTGTATCGTAATGGCTTTCCCTATGATAAAAGGCAACGGGTATTTTATTTTGTGAAAATAACCGGAAGTGCGTTGCTCACTGCGGCTAGCTTTAGTGGCGCCGAATTCGTGGGAACAAAATTGTAAACAGCCGGTATTTTGTCAGGTTTTCAACACGTTGGGGATCTAAACGACTACTTTCTCACCTGAAAATGTTTCAAATGTTGCTAAAGTTTACAGAGTTTAGAGCTTAAGAGAAATCAGCTTCAGGCCAGCTGATTTCGGCTCGGGTAGGAGCGAAATGCATTGTGGGTAAACGCTCTGCATACTGTCTGATCGATCAGTATGTAGTATGGAAGTAAGCGATTTCGAACACAGCCATGGTCAGACATGGTTACGTTAACTTTCCGAGCAGCAAACAGCGTAACAGGCGCGGCTGTCGGCAGGCGGCAGCAGGCAGTGATATGAAGGGAGAGAAAATAGGGCCAAGCATTGCAAGGTCTGACTTTTTCCTGGAGAACCATTTTGTGATGCAAATGTATTACTCTGTTGAACGCATATTGTTCTGAGAAGCAAAACGCTTTATTTTTTAAACCCCAGCCAACTAGCAGGACTACCTTCATCAACACCAAAACGAGGCTGGAACTCTGCTCACAGGACGCAGCAGGGGGTAAGAAGATGTTCAGAAATGATGTTGCTGATATGGGATGTCATACAGCTTCATGTCAAAAGAGGCGAACTATCCCTTTAACCCTCGTCAGCAATTATGGGGATAATAATAATGGGGATCCATTTAAACAATAAACAATCTCAGGAAACAGAAGGTAAACAAACACATTTCACACTGAATCACAGCTGCTGGTCTTATCAAACACAACAAGCTCAGATCTCCGGTGTGGACACGAGCTTTACAGGCAGAGTCTCTCTGTACAGATGTATGTTTGTATGTTTATCATGTCGACTGAGATCCTCCTGCCCGTCTCTGCTCGACTGTCTCGGTGTTTTTCCCTAAAAGACGCACACATTCACACAGCCAACGCCACGAGAGCTCACACTGAAAACCAGCATGATAAAACAGAGCGTGAGTCAGTCTTTGTCTGTCAATCACACGAAGCATCATGGCCCCAATTTAACAAGACAGTGTTGGATGGAGCGGCATGCAGCCGAAACTGGGTTTTTAATTTGTATTAATGCTATTTCGCGAATAAGAATGCCTCCAAACATTACGATAAACCACTCACATGAGCAAAAACAGACCCAGCATTTCTGCTTTCTCACATATAAATCTACCCACTCGCTAAATATAGATGAAGTCTGATGTGCCTTTGTGAAACAACTGATCCAGAAAAGTGCTTTCTTTGCAGTAGATAATAAAAATGCAACTTTATCGGGAGCTGCAGGTTAAAAAGAAGCATTTCTGTTGCAGATGTGAGTTTTCAGTGTGCACGTAAACCAAAAGCTGCAGAAACTAATTAATCTGAACTCCTCCTACAATCTGGATCCATCAGTTCTCTCAAAAACTTCCCGTTCTTTCCAAAGTGTTGGAAGAAATCGTTCATGTGCGATTAGAAATGTTTCAGACCGGTTTCGGTGTTGCTTTGTCCTGAATGGCGCCGCCCTACAGGCAGCATCTCTGGACATGTTGAGTCTCTCTATGCACTTCTTCAGATTTTCTACTGAGCTTTTTTTTAGGTGACAACACAGATTTCTGAGCTGGTTTGGATGCTGAGCTGCTGGAAGGATTTCTGTTGGGAACTCTGGCAGTTATGACGCGTAACCGTGGCAACGGGAAAGTTGTTAACCCGTTGGAGCAGCTAACTGAGCTCTCCCAAAGCCCAAGTAATGCCTGGAATAATAACCCCAAATCAAGATGAGTTAGAGAGGAGACGTCTAGGGTGCAGAGCAGGAACAAAATGGAGGAAAAGGAGGAGGAAGTTTAAACCATGGCTGTGTTCGAAACTGCATACTCATCGATCAGACAGTATGCAGAGCGTTTACCCACAATGCATTTAGCTCCTGCTCTAGCCGAAATCAGCCGGCCTGAAGCTGATTTCCCTTAAAGCTGCAGTCTGCAACTCTTTTTCAAGCATAATGCCTGGAACTGTCCGGGGATTCTGAAAGTAGTACATTAAATACCCCAATACAAAAAAAAAAGAGTTCCCTAGGTCCCCTATATGTCCCGCTAGGTCCCTCCAAAGCCAGCAGGTTTGTTTACAAAATTGCAGACCGGACCGGTAAAAGGTAACCAATCAGGTTACGAGCTGGGCTCTGCTGCCTGTCAATCACCGATTGTGCACGCGCGATACAAGATAGGCTCGTCCCCACGCTTATTTATCTGGACTATTGAACTTCATTACGGGCTAGTCTACTTACTGTGTCTTCCATGATCGCAAATGACAGGTGAGTTGATGAATGAGGAGTCGTGTAGGCGCATCTGGCGTTTGATGGGGCGGGACAGGAAGTTGAATAACTTTTTATTTTTCGGTTAAAAAATAAGCATTTCTTGCATTTTGCGACTACGGAGGTCACCGTTTTCAACTTCAAGCGTTCTGATAGATCATGTAAACTCTTAAAATGCCAAAAATTAGGACTTTACGTATGACAACAACAAATCCTGCAGACTGCAGCTTTAAGCTCTAAACTCTGTAAACTTTAGCAACATTTGAAACATTTTCAGGCGAGAAAGTAGTCGTTTGGATCCCCAACGTGTTGAAAACCTGACAAAATACCGGCTGTTTACAATTTTGTTCCCACGAATTCGGCGCTACTAAAGCTAGCCGCAGTGAGCAACGCACTTCCTGTTATTTTCACAAAATAAAATACCTGTTGCCTTTTATCATAGGGAAAGCCATTACGATACAATTGGTGCAATTATTTGAAAACAGGAAGTTAGATTAGATTAGATTGTACTTTATTTATCCCACAACGGGGAAATTCACTTGTCACAGCAGCAACAACAGACATGAAACAAGAAATTAAAAAAGATAAAACCTTTTTTTTTTAAAAAAAAGAAAAAGCAAGTACTAAAATAAAGAAAAAAAAAGTAAGTACTAAAAAGTAAAGTGACCAAAAAGTAAAGTGACCTATGTGTGACATCATTAGCTGAGCTGTTGCTAAGCTACAGAAACAACACCCCAACCCACTGATGGAGACCTCTGAAGGTTTCTACCACACCTTCCTCTCTGCTACACTTCAGCTTTCGACATGTTTGTCAGCTGATTTATATTTTATTTTGTTATCTGTAACAACAGCTGATCTTTAATAATAATTAATACAGCATTGATATGATTTTCCTTTGGGAATCAAATAAAAAAAACATTTTTTTAATTAGAATTTCCCCCATTGGGGGATGAATAAAGTATTTTTCTATTTCTTCTATAAAGTATTATTTAATTGAATTGACTGATCGAAGCTTTTCTGTTCATCCTGACCAATACTCCTCAGTCGCAGCCCCTCTTAGTAGTGGTGTGCCACAGGGCTCCATCTTAGGCATTCTCCAGTTTTCACTCCATACGTTTCATCTGGGGTGTACGTTTAAAAAGCAGGATATTTCCTACCACTGCTTTGTACATATACAGGTGAAACCTGTAAAATCAAACAGTGATTCTATCACAACATTGCTGAGATGTCTAAAAACATAAAAAACAGAATGTCATTTTGGCGAACCTGGCCTACTGAATCGTGCTTATAGTGTTCCTGAATCTCAATTCTGAATTCAAAACTAGAACATTTTTACTCGAGGAGCCTCAGAAAGGTGAAGCCTCACCTGGAAATAGGCAACCATAGCAACCCTCTGTGCGTGATGACATCACCCATCTGCTTGCTTCCCTTCACTGGCTTCCTTAGATTTGATGAATTATTTTTCTAAAGCTTTGAATGGTTGTGTCTCCGTCACACTTATCTGAGCTGCAACATGCGCACTTCGGTCCTTAACCCAGCTCCTCCAAGATATTCAGTATTATGGGCCTAAACCCAGGGCTGACGGAGCCTTTTCATTGGTTATTATTAAACTATGGAACAGTGTGCCTCCTCATATCAGAGCTGCCTAAATCCCTTCTTAAGACATTTCAGACCAACACCTTTTCCATATTTTTCTTCTGTTTATATTGAGCATTTATTGTATTTTAATTGGGTGTTATGAGTTTTTAGACCATACAGCACTTTAGGAAACTTGGGTTGTTGCATCCGCTTCATAAATAAACTTGACCTACAAAAATATTCAAGCTCATGACAAACTTCAGAAAACAAGTTTCCTTCCCTCCTCATGTCCAACCTCTTCTGATGCGAGTATAAAACTTTTGCAACGTCCTTCTTTCCTCTGCAATTTGACCTTTTTATGAATGATGTATTTTCAATTTCATTCACCAAACACCAGAGATGGGACTCGAGTCGCTGTGACTTGGACTCGAGTCGCTGTTTTGATGACTTGTGACTTGACAAAAAATAAAAGACTTGAGACTCGACTCGGACTTGGAAATTAAAGACTCTGCACTTGACTTGACTTGAGACGCGATGACTTGAATGACTTGAGTGTTATTCAGGTCATGTTTTCAGTTTGAATATAAAATTAATAAATAAATTTAAAGAATAATATCGATTACCCGGTAGGAGCGCAGGCTGAGAATGGCGTCATGATTGGATCCCTACCCTGTCAATCAGCCATGCCCTCTCTGCATACCTTAGTGTTTATTGGAGAGAATAAACTCATATCAGATATGCATCAACATGTCAGCGGGACCGAGAGTCGTTGTCTTCGGCTTTCATAATCACCATTTTGACGGCAAAAGACGAACAGCTCAGTGCAAGACATGCGGCATCAACATCTCAGACAGCCAGACGACAACTTCCAACTTTGTTCGTCATTTGTAGATCCATTCTGACCAGTAAGTGCTTGTCAAATTAGCTAATATTAGCCTGTTAGCCTAGTCGGTAGTTAGCTAACGTTAGCTTTATATGATACGGGGTGGACAGGTTGGACACATTGGCCAATGATGTTTAATGAGTTACTTATATCTTTGTGTTTTCACTTTATTAAGATCAGATTCTGCAGGTAAAAGTGCAAAAATAAGGTGACTTGACTTTGACTTGCCCAAGAAAAAATTACTTGGGACTTACTTGAGACTTGAAAGCTAAGACTTGAGACTTACTTGAGACTTGAAAGCTAAGACTTGAGACTTACTTGAGACTTGAAAGCTAACACTTGAGACTTACTTGAGACTTGAAAGCTAAGACTTGGGACTTACTTGAGACTTGAAAGCTAAGACTTGAGACTTACTTGAGACTTGAAAGCTAAGACTTGAGACTTACTTGAGACTTGAAAGCTAAGACTTGAGACTTACTTGAGACTTGAAAGCTAAGACTTGAGACTTACTTGAGACTTGAAAGCTAAGACTTGAGACTTACTTGAGACTTGAAAGCTAAGACTCGAGACTTACTTGAGACTTGAAAGCTAAGACTTGAAAGCAAAGACTTGAGACTTACTTGAGACTTGAAAGCTAAGACTTGGGACTTACTTGAGACTTGAAAGCAAAGACTTTAGACTTACTTGAGACTTGAAAGCTAAGACTTGAGACTTACTTGAGACACGAAAGCTAAGACTTGGGACTTACTTGAGACTTGAAAGCTAAGACTTGGGACTTACTTGAGACTTGAAAGCTAAGACTTGAGACTTACTTGAGACTTGAAAGCTAAGACTTGAGACTTACTTGAGACTTGAAAGCTAAGACTTGAGACTTACTTGAGACTTGAAAGCTGAGACTTGAGACTTACTTGAGACTTGAAAGCTAAGACTCGAGACTTACTTGAGACTTGAAAGCTAAGACTTGAGACTTACTTGAGACTTGAAAGCTAAGACTTGAGACTTACTTGAGACTTGAAAGCTAAGACTTGGGACTTACTTGAGACTTGAAAGCAAAGACTTTAGACTTACTTGAGACTTGAAAGCTAAGACTTGAGACTTACTTGAGACTTGAAAGCTAAGACTTGGGACTTACTTGAGACTTGAAAGCTAAGACTTGGGACTTACTTGAGACTTGAAAGTTAAGACTTGAGACTTACTTGAGACTTGAAAGCTAAGACTTGAGACTTACTTGAGACTTGAAAGCTAAGACTTGGGACTTACTTGAGACTTGAAAGCTAAGACTTGAGACTTACTTGAGACTTGAAAGCTAAGACTTGAGACTTACTTGAGACTTGAAAGCTAAGACTTTAGACTTACTTTAGACTTGAAAGCTAAGACTTGGGACTTACTTGAGACTTGAAAGCTAAGACTTGGGACTTACTTGAGACTTGAAAGCTAAGACTTGAGACTTACTTTAGACTTGAAAGCTAAGACTTGGGACTTACTTGAGACTTGAAAGCTAAGACTTGGGACTTACTAGAGACTTGAAAGCTAAGACTTGAGACTTACTTTAGACTTGAAAGCTAAGACTTAGGACTTACTTGAGACTTGAAAGCTAAGACTTGAGACTTACTTGAGACTTGAAAGCTAAGACTTGGGACTTACTTGAGACTTGAAAGCTAAGACTTGGGACTTACTTGAGACTTGAAAGCTAAGACATGAGACTTACTTGAGACTTGAAAGCTAAGACTTGAGACTTACTTGAGACTTGAAAGCTAAGACTTGAGACTTACTTGAGACTTGAAAGCTAAGACTTTAGACTTACTTTAGACTTGAAAGCTAAGACTTGGGACTTACTTGAGACTTGAAAGCTAAGACTTGAGACTTACTTTAGACTTGAAAGCTAAGACTTGGGACTTACTTGAGACTTGAAAGCTAAGACTTGAGACTTACTTGAGACTTGAAAGCTAAGACTTGGGACTAACTTGAGACTTGAAAGCTAAGACTTGGGACTAACTTGAGACTTGAAAGCTAAGACTTGGGACTTACTTGAGACTTGAAAGCTAAGACTTGGGACTAACTTGAGACTTGAAAGCTAAGACTTGGGACTAACTTGAGACTTGAAAGCTAAGACTTGGGACTTACTTGAGACTTGAAAGCTAAGACTTTAGACTTACTTGAGACTTGAAAGCTAAGACTTGGGACTAACTTGAGACTTGAAAGCTAAGACTTGGGACTTACTTGAGACTTGAAAGCTAAGACTTTAGACTTACTTGAGACTTGAAAGCTAAGACTTGGGACTTACTTGAGACTTGAAAGCTAAGACTTGAGACTTACTTGAGACTTGAAAGCTAAGACTTGGGACTTACTTGAGACTTGAAAGCTAAGACTTGAGACTTGCAAATGTGTGACTTGTTCCCATCTCTGCCAAACACCATCTTTTCCTAAACCTAACCAAGCAGCAAGTGAAACTTAAAGTAAGTGGATTAAGTTTTCTTGACTTTTTCTCACTGCTTGATCTTAAATAAACATTCAGAACTATGTTTATTTCAGAGAAAGCATCAACTGTTATAAACTGCTGTATTCGAGCACCTCAGAATGAGAACGGGGGGCTGTAATCAGCCTTTCCTGATGCACTGAACGCAAACTGTTGACGTTTTTCCGCCCCTTTCTTCTGTGAGCAGAGCTATTTTCTCCTCCAAATATATTCATCTCCTGTTCGTACTGTATGAACAGACATCTGCTCCACTTGGTCATCACCCCTCATTCGTCATCGTCGGGGGAAGAATGTTGAAAGACGCTCAAATCTCGCAGTCGGTTCGAGGTAAACAGATGAGTCACCTAAATCAAATGCTCGGCGTCTATTTCGGCTGAGCGGCTAAAATGTAAAGTTAGAAATCTATTCGGGCACATCACAGCAGGGCTCTGGCACAGCATACGCTGACCTACAACCGACAAACACAGCAAAGCATTTTCACAACCGTTGCCAAGTAGAACATGGAGCCAACCGATTTGACTTATAAACACACAACATTACAAACATTTTATTGAAATGCCTCCCTTTTAGACTCGAGACTTTTGAGTCTTTTTACCTGCTGATCTCCAGAGATAATAGTTTTAAAGAGGCTGCTTCCCACAGCAGGAGACACAGACCAGTTGTTGAAATTCACTGAGCTGACACCAAACTCATTCGCAAATAATTTATGAGCAGACGCACAAAAACAACAACATGAAAGCAGCCCGTGAGCCATGACACAAAGAACAGCCTGAACATGTTCATTTGGGTCATGCTGCAAGATAAATTACTCTCACTTCAGGCAATCGCATCGAGTTAAAGTTGCAGGCAAGAATCAGGGCAGATTGGTGCACAAATTCTTAGGTCACATTAGATTAAATGTAATCAACACATCAGTCACTGCTGCATTAATCTGTTTTAAGACCTCTCCAAGTTCAACTTGTGTCGTTTCAAACACTGATTTTGTCCTATAAATCACACTATTTGAATTAATTAATTACGAATAGATAAAATAATCATCTGAATCTGAATTATCACTGCTAAATGCAAATCCTCTGTTCTTTTTAAGCTCCTTTTAGCTCATTATTTTGGTTTAACAAGTGGCAAACTTTGCCATTTGTCCACTTTTTTACACTAAAAAGCACTGGAAATCACATTTATAGGACTTTTAGCTGCATTGTCAGATAATTCCAACTAGTTATCAGTTTTATGTTCAGTTAGTTACCTTAGTAAAGTAAAAATGAGCAAAGTTATTCTCTTGAAAATCTATTACAGATTAAGTTTTTGTGCAGAAATGTGCAATTTGTCATCTCATGAGTCATGTTTAGGAGCAAATAAGAAATCTTGGTTTCTTTTCAAATGAACAAGCGTATTTACCAAAATGTCACCAAGTGTAGACATTTTTAAATCCAGGTTAAAAAACATTTCTGTTCTCATGTGTCTGTGCATGAAATCTGCACGCTATCTTTGAACTTATCTGGACTGTTGCTTGTTTTTAAATTCATTTAAATTATTTTATTTGTTTCTCTTTATATTCTTTTATGTATTTTAATGCTTATTCCACTCCCTGCTGCAATGCTTTTATTTAAGTTATATTTATTATTTAGCACTTTGAATTGTTTGTACATGAAATGTGCTATATAAATAAATTTGATTTATTTAAAGGAATAGAAATAGAAAGAATAGTTAGTGGAGACCAAAAAGAGAGTAAACATTGGTAATAGATTCAACGGGTGGACAGAGTAAAGGCTCTTAAATGAATGCTAATGTTAGCTGTTAGCTAAAACAGTCACATGGGAAGTTTTATAATTCTGAGATAAAAGAATGTTTACACATCTCCTGTTAAAACCAGAACCTGCGGAGGTTCATCAATGTCTCCAATGAAATTAGTTTAAGCCTCTAAAAGAGGTTTAAAAATGTTGCTTTATGACGTCATACGCTAATTAGCACATTAGCATTAGCACGTTGTATTTTGCTTTTGTGCTACTCTCTGCGCTTAAATATCCTGTTTTTTTTTTAACAGTGTTATTTCCAAAATATTCTATATATATTCTCAAGGGCGTCGCAACTAAGTGTTAAAGAGTGTTGCGTCCCCCCTGGAGACCAGGCGAGTTACCATCAAGTCCCCCCCACTGTTGCTGTCCAACTCCCCATGGACGACTGCTTTTGTCCGTGAGGGGCTAAACAGTGTTGTGCGTGAACGAGTTCAAAAGAACGCGTTCATTTTTTCGTGAACGTTGTACTGAACGCAACACGTTTTTTAATAAAGAACTTAACTTGAACGTGAATGAGTTCACATTATGTGTCATGAACGGCAGACATCACTGTAAATGAACGTTGGAATTTGTTTTCCATTGAAAACTGAGTGACATCTGTTTTCTCTTTTGAAACGCAACGAGAGAAAGAGAGAGAGAGAGAGAGAGAGAGAGAGAGAGAGAGAGAGAGAGAGAGAGAGAGAGAGAGAGAGAGAGAGAGAGAGAGAGAGAGAGAGAGAGAGAGAGAGAGAGAGAGAGAGAGAGAGAGAGAGCTGCAATTAAAAATAAAAAGGCTAGTGGAAGTGATGGCACGGAGACAGACACCGATTCTCCTTATGAACATTTAAAACAATTTTACACTCTTGCAAACCAAGACCCCGACGGCATTTCATATTATATATTCTTTTTTTAATTAAATGCTGGTAGATTTCATTGCACTAAGTATAGAACTGGTCTACCTTGTCTGTACTGCTGCAAGTTTCATCACCTGGTAAGAAACCAACAATTGCAGTGTCATGAGCAAATGTCTACAATGAGCAGTTTCAAAGCTCGTAGTGTGAAAAAAAGTATTTATTTGAATATCTCACGAAAAAAGTAAAATGAACTGAACTTTGAACTAGTTCAGAATTAAAATTGTGAACTTTGAACGTGAACTGTTCACTTTGAGCATGTATGAACTGAACTTGAACTAGTTCAGAAAAGCTGTGAACTGGCACAACACTGGGGCTAAAGTAACCAGGACCTGGAGCATAACAACGTGGCCGGAGCAGAGACCTCTGCTACCAAACTGCTGAGAGACCCAGGAATCAGGGGCCAGAGCCGGTGGTTGGCCATCAAAGCTGCAGCCAGTGGCTGTGGATGAAGGAGATTGATCCTAGGTGGGCCCGACAGTAGCAGACAAGGGTTGACCCAGGGAATATAGGACGCTCCGGCCATGCATAGTCCCTCGGGACATCTGTCACTTAACAACAAGACCGATGAAAAAATAAATGAAAAAATAAATTAAAAAGTAAAAAGTAAATTAAAAAATAAATTTTAAAATTTAAAAAAAAATAATTAAAAGAATAAAAATAAAAAAACAAACAAAAAAAATAAAAATAAAAAACAACAAGGCCGCTCTCGTGATTAGTTGGGCATGGGATGCCATTTTGTTTGTTGTTGCTCCAAATTTCAGACCCAGCTGACTGGGAACAATCAGCACCTTTAACCACCCTCTGAGCCGAGTTACCTTCGTTCAGGACTTTTATAATCCCTTCTATTGTTTCCTCTTCAGCTCTCTTTGAACTGGAAACTCATTCACATTTCTTAGACTTGTTCAGGTTTTAGAAACTAAAACCACAAGGTGTTCTGTTTTTGTTGTTTGTTCCAAAACCAGAATATTCAGTTGTCAAGTGAAATAGTTCCGAGTCGTACTTGGGATTTGTTCTTTTACAACCAAATAAAAGGCTTTAAAAGTAGTGACAACATGTTTTTTTGTTGACGGCTCATTTAGGAGCCCTTAGTGACCAAATTGATCAGTGATTGTCCCCCTTAAAGCTGAACTAATCAGCATTTCAAATCAATGAAGAACTTTATATAGTGATCATGAGCTAATTAAACCACTTGTAAGCAGGATAATCAATTAAAATCAATAAATGTCCAGTAAGGTTGTGCTTTGTTTTTGGCTGATGCATCATAACCTTCACTGGTATTTTAAGTAGGGCTGGGCGAGTTAACTTGTTATTATCGCGTTAACGCATTAATTAATTAACGCCGATAAATATTTTATCGCGCATTAACGCAGGTTTTATTATTTAATTTATTATTGTAAAAGTCTGTTGCTCACAGGCTTTTATTTTGTAAAAGTCTGTTGCTCACAGGCTTTTATTTTGTAAAAGTCTGCTGCTGTCTGCTGTGGAACCGGAAAAGAAAGTAATCGGCGGATCCACCAAACATGGAGAAGGGTACGGAACTTTTACTCGGCCATTTTCATGTTAAAGTTCTTCCAGACGGCGGAGTCGACAGAACCAAAGTCATCTGTAAACTCTGCCAAGTTGAATTGTCTTCTCAGCGTAGTAGTTCCAGTCTAAAATATCACTTAAAGGCAAAACACACAACTGATAGCAGCAAGTCATTCAAGGAAACAGACAGTGGAGCGAGGCTTCTACATAAAAACTACAGAAAGATGCTGATGTTAAAAGTGTGTTTGCACAACAAATGTTATGGCACTTTCATTCATATGGCAGCACATTTAAAATAAAGCTAAATGCTAAAAGCTATACGCTACTTTTGAATTCATTTTTGGATTCTGCGTACAAATGCGATTAATCGCGATTAATCAGGGAAATCATGTGATTAATTAGATTAAACATTTTAATCGTTGCCCAGGCCTAGTTTTAAGTCAGTCTAGATGAGGACTGCTGTGCACAGTTACCTCCTGAGTGGAAACATCCGAGTAGGTTTTCTTCTTTGGCTCCAGGCTCCAGCTAACTGTATCATGGCGCCCTCCGGTGGCCGCTCGCTGCTGTTGAACGCCTGCATGAGGTCAGCTTCAACGCCCCACTGTGAAAACGTGTGTGATGAGCGAGAGAAGTTCTCACAGGAAGCAGCTGCACACTCACCACACTTGGCTGCCTTCTGAGTGCCTGACTGCGTGTCCAACCGTGAGCTTTTACAGTAAAGGCAGATCATCAGAGCACAGCCGGGGGGGGTTCATGCTGTTTGTGGCCTCCGTATGCAAATCTAAAGGTGAAAAAAGAGTGGATGAAACAGGAATGTGAGGCAGGGAGTGACCTTTAGACCATGCTTCTGTAAACTGTGTAAATATTTAACGGTTGGAGCTTCTCTTTAAGACTCACACTGAGTGCATTCTTCAGCTTTGGCCATTTGAAAGCCCTCAAACCTGCAAATATCGAGTCATCCTTCCTGGTTTTAATTTCAGCGAAGCCTAAGAAATAAAGTGCACTTTCACAGTGGAAGTTACACAGAAAGGCAGATAAAAATCCCCCAGTGAGAAGGAATTTTACATGAGAGAGATGAGGAGGAAGATAAAAACCAAAAACAGAGTGTGTTTATCATGAGGGGGGGGCGGGGAAAAGTGCTGAGGGGTCAGAAAACCGTTCGCTTTGCAGGAAACATGAAGTTAAACATTCCACAGTTTGGAGGGGGGGGGCATCTGGAAAACTTTAAAAGCTCGAGGGGAGGGGAGAAAGAAGAAGAGGAGGGCCTGAGGAGCGCACACAGGATGTCAGAGCGGTTGCATTTCTATTAGAATAGATGGGATTTAAAGGTGTAGGCGTCTAATTCGGATCATTAGGCTCCAAAAAGACGGGGAGGGGGGGGGGGTTAAAGCCTCCGACTGAAGACATTGTGTCATCTGCAAAGACGGGGAACTGAGCAAAGTGCTCGGTGTCTTCCTGCCTGACGAGCAGCTCAGGAAGCTGAAGCAGAAGCTGAGGGAGGGCGGACGCAGACGAACGCTTCTTCCCTTCTTCCCCTCGCCTCGTAGCTTTTCCTGATTCAGTCCTGCTGCGATCAACAGGAGAAAGAAAAGAAAAAAGGGGGAGGCGGGGTTTGGATGGAGCCGAGAGAGACGGAGCAGTCGAACTCTCAGTCTGTGGATTTATGATGGAGGCCAGCGTCGTTTCCCAGGACACGGGGTGAGTTCCAGAGGGGTCTGTGGAAAAGTAACCCAGCGTGGGGGTGCATTCTGGCAGGGCTGGGGGGGGGTGTTGTGAAGGCCGAGGAGAGGACTGGAGGCGGGGGGGGGCGGGGGTCGAAAGTCAGACAGCCAGAGCAGGAAAAACAGATGTGATGACTCACTGCCTCATATATAGGTCAGCTGCCTCTCAGAGGTTCAGGAATATGAAGTTTTCTCGTCGTTTGATGAGATTCAAACTGCAGAAGAAGAAGAAAAAACTCTCACCCACTTTCACTTTGTTGAAGAAGTGTTTACACTGGAAAAAAAATCAAAGTCTTACCAAGTATATTTGTCTCATTGAGTATCTCATTACACTTAATATAAGACACAACTGCCTAACAAGCACCATTTCAGCCAGATATAGGGACTTGTTTGAAGATAATACATCTGGAATATCTTGTTACATGAAAAAGTGTTGAAAACAAATTGTTTTGAGTCACATATCATATGAAACAAGCTTTTTTTGACATTTGAAGAGGTTTTTAGGCTAATTTCAAGATCACTTTTAACTCAAAAGTCCTATATTGGCAGATTTTTTTTGCTTATTTCAAGCAAAAACGTCTTTTATTTGTTGTTTTTTTTTACTTATTTTTTTGGAGGGGCATTTTTTCCAGTGTACATTCAGAGTTTTTCCAACCTTTATGGAAGCCTACAGGTGGTTTAAAGTTGTCACAAAGCACTTAGTAATAGATGATCAGACCCTTAAAAGTCAAAAACGTGTTAAAGTGACTGAAAAATGAACATTTACGCCTCACAAGCCCTGGACTTAAAGGCTTTTAATGAGTGACTTTCACTTGTTGAACTCCATCTTTGAGTTGATTTCCCAAATATACATAAATATATATATGTTTTATATATATGCATGTATTTTCAAGTCTGTGTGCATAACTTGTGCTGATGTATTTCAGTATATTTTAAAGTTGCAGCACGTTGACAAAGTGACATTGCTCATTTTTACTTTACTGAGGTAACTAACTGAACATAAAACTGATAACTAGTTGGAATTTCTGACAATGCAACTAAAAGTCCTACAAATGTGATTCCCTTCATTAGCTAAGCTGTTAGCGTTAGCTGCTGCTAAAGGAGAAAATAACAGCAATAACTCCTTAGAAGCTGGTGTACGGCACCACCTTCATTAGCTAAGCTGTTAGCGTTAGCTGCTGCTAAAGGAGAAAATAACAGCAATAACTCCTTAGAAGCTGGTGTACGTCACCTTCATTAGTTAAGCTGTTAGCGTTAGCTGCTGCTAAAGGAGAAAATAACAGCAATAACTCCTTAGAAGCTGGTGTACGTCACCTTCATTAGCTAAGCTGTTAGCGTTAGCTGCTGCTAAAGGAGAAAATAACAGCAATAACTCCTTAGAAGCTGGTGTACGTCACCTTCATTAGCTAAGCTGTTAGCGTTAGCTGCTGCTAAAGGAGAAAATAACAGCAATAACTCCTTAGAAGCTGGTGTACGTCACCTTCATTAGCTAAGCTGTTAGCGTTAGCTGCTGCTACAGGAGAAAATAACAGCAATAACTCCTTAGAAGCTGGTGTACGTCACCTTCATTAGTTAAGCTGTTAGCATTAGCTGCTGCTAAAGTAGAAAATAACAGCAATAACTCCTTAGAAGTTGGTGTACGTCACCTTCATTAGCTAAGCTGTTAGCGTTAGCTGCTGCTAAAGGAGAAAATAACAGCAATAACTCCTTAGAAGCTGGTGTACGTCACCTTCATTAGTTAAGCTGTTAGCATTAGCTGCTGCTAAAGTAGAAAATAACAGCAATAACTCCTTAGAAGCTGGTGTACAGCACTTTCATTAGCTAAGCTGTTAGCGTTAGCTGCTGCTAAAGTAGAAAATAACAGCAATAACTCCTTAGAAGTTGGTGTACGTCACATTCATTAGCTAAGCTGTTAGCATTAGCTGCTGCTAAAGGAGAAAATAACAGCAATAACTCCTTGGAAGCTGGTGTACGTCACCTTCATTAGCAAAGCTGTTAGCGTTAGCTGCTGCTAAAGGAGAAAATAACAGCAATAACTCCTTAGAAGTTGCAGACAATGCAGCTAAAAGTCCTATAAATGTGATTCCCAGTGCTTTTTAGTGTAAAAATAAGTGGACAAATGTCAAAGTTTGCCACTTGTAAAACCAAAATAATGAGCTAAAAGGAGCTTAAAAAGAACTGAGAGGATTTGCATTTAAACAGGGTTTTCCTTGATACTTTCTGATTATTTTGCTCGGAGGTGAACCGTTATGTTTCGATAACCTTTGAGCGGTCCGGTTATAAAGGGATAACGGCCACATTACCGACGTTTTCCTGGTCCAACAAGGATCATGAAGCCGTTTCCCAAAGGTCACAGCGGGTGAGACGCTTTATAAACTCTGTCCAGGACTTACAGGGTGAAGTGTGGATCAGATGAAGCAAAGAGTGGGTTCAAAGAACGGGTTTGGACACTTTTGAAAGGCCATGTGCTGATTTAGTCGCGTACATCTTGAATGTTTGACTTGTGTGGAACAGAAAAGCTTCTTTTGGGCTCATTTCATGGATGTGGATCAGCTATCAGTTCAAGTTAAGAGCTACACACTCATAAAGGTGACATGAAAAATGAATTGGTTACCGCTCTGCTGGGCGATTTATCTGGAACATAGTTCTTGTAATTGTTTAAATGCAGGAAATGTGTGTCAGAAAACGTTCAACACATCCTGCTGCCTCCGACGTCCTCTGTGGGAGATCCTGTTCCCTGTGAGTCCAGCTGAATCCACGTCTTTAAGCTGCTTTAACGGTGATTCTGGGGTTCTACAATCAGGATTTTATTAGAGCAGAGCGACCGTCTGGAAACGCTTTCAGTGAGCTGAAAGTGAGTCTTAATCAGTTGATTTTCAGACCCAGTTTCTGACGAAATAAAACAGAAAATATGTGAATGAGAGCAGCTTTACAGGCATTTCAGCTGGATTAATAGAAACTTTACTGTTTTTTTACTAAAAGATGTAAAAAGTAGGGCTGGGCGAGTTTACTCATTAATTATTTAACGGCGATAAATATTTTATTAACGCAGGTTTTATTTTTTTTATCAATTTTTTTATTTAAAAAAAAATTTGGGGGGCTTTTGTGCCTTTAATGGAAAGTTCAGAGAGACAGGAAGCAGGGGGCAGAGAGAGGGGGAACGACACGCAGCACAGGGCCGACCCTGTTTTATTATTATTTATTTAATTATTGTAAAAGTCTGTTGCTCACAGGCTTTTATTTTGTTAAACTCTGTTGCTCACAGGCTTTTATTTTGTAAAAGTCTGCTGCTCACAGGCTTTTATTTTGTAAAAGTCTGTTGCTGTCTGCTGTGGAACAGGAAAAGAAAGTAATCGGCGGATCCACCAAACATGGAGAAGGGTACGGAACTTTTACTCGGCCATTTTCATGTTAAAGTTCTTCCAGACGGCGGAGTCGACAGAACCAAAGTCATCTGTAAACTCTGCCAAGTTGAATTGTCTTCTCAGCGTAGTAGTTCCAGTCTAAAATATCACTTAAAGGCAAAACACACAACTGATAGCAGCAAGTCATTCAAGGAAACAGACAGTGGAGCGAGGCTTCTACATAAAAACTACAGAAAGATGCTGATGTTAAAAGTGTGTTTGCACAACAAATGTTATGGCACTTTCATTCATATGGCAGCACATTTAAAATAAAGCTAAATGCTAAAAGCTATACACTACTTTTGGATTCATTTTTGGATTTTGCGTACAAATGCGATTAATCGTGATTAATCAGGGAAATCATGTGATTAATTAGATTAAACATTTTAATCGTTCCCCAGCCGTAGTTAGATGATTAAACTCTGGAGCCTGAACAGAGCAGCTGGGACCATCTGAGTCCAGTTTAATGTTTACATGCAGGATGTTTACATCATCTTCAGACGTTTTCAGTCAAACTAACATGTTTAAATATCCGGAATTTTCCGAAGCTTTAATGAAAATTTGCCACGTCGACACCTGAAAGTATCCTGATCATTTCCTAAAGAATAAACCACTTCCTGCATGTAAAATACAACCATTCCAACCACCCTGTTATTTCACATAAATGTTCCTTTTAGTATTACAACCATTCTGCTTTACAGCAGACATTTTCTCCCCTTTTCTTTTAAAAAGCCGACTTTTCTGAGCTCGCAGTAAACCGTCTGTTACGCTTTGGTCAAAATAGCACAGAGAGACAGTTCAGAAGCTCCTTTTTCTTCCATTAATTTAAAACATCTATTCAAACAGATCCTTTTAGGGCCCGAGTGACCAACTGGGCCCGACTCCACTCACAGTAGATTAACCCGGGAGGTCAGAAAACAGATTAAATTGACAGAAAAACACTCGATTGTCAGTTTTGATCTCAAATATTTACATTTCTTTCATCGACAGTCGGACCGTAGACGGCTGGTAGGAAACTGACTCCTGTTTCTGGCACAATCTCATCATGACTCATGCGCTGAGCAGCACAAAATGTGAAAACATCCACAAGGTCAGCTGCTGGTTGGTTAATAACTCCAGAGAACTCGGCTCATAATTCCACCGTCACTGCGTTTCTCTGAGTTCTGTTCTCAGCAGTTAACATTAAGAGCTGCTGTTTACATGACCAACATGTCCCTGATAGAATAGAATAGAATAGAATAGAATAGTAAAATACTATATTCATCCCCCAATGGGGGAAATTCAAATTAGTCAAGTAGCTCAAAAAGATGATTAATTATAAATTATATTAATATTTACAATGATTGTATATTAACAACAACAATAATAATCTGAAGCTCAATCTGGGGCCCAAAAAAAAAGGTTCCTGAGTTAGTTACGACTTCAAACACCCAAATATGAGCGTTCTTTTCCTCTTTTCCCCTGAACTAACTAGTTAATTACCCCTTTAATGGCCTAAAAAAGATAACAGAAAGATTACTCCAAGAGTGTCGTACTTAAGTAGGCTGAGATGGAGCTAATTTAACAGGTCGTATTCTGCTGGGCCCTTTAATAGGATGATTCATCTAATGGAAATCAGATAGCTATATGCTATAAAGGGGACAGTCCATGTTCTTCCACATCTGAAACCTGTGAGCAGATTTCAGCGTTCCTTTAAAGTCTTGCTCCAACATTTAGCTGACACCAACAGTGATTCAGTTGTTTTCCTGTGAGTCAGCGCGGCACAAAAAGACCTTTTTGGGTTGTGATTCAGTCAGCTTTTCACTACTAAATGCCTCCAAGTGTGAGAACATGAGGAATTAAACGTTATAAAGCTGAGCTGTGTGAGACAGGCTTTGGTCAGAATGCCTGTTGGTTTAAGCACAGCGGCTCTCTGTCCTGTTTTGACACGTCTTCGTTAACTAGCTGGTTTTGGGGGTGGAGACTTAACAAGTGCTCAACTCCACCCTTTAGGTGAGGTCTGCAGCTACAACACCTGGACGTCTGCTGTGTGATTTAATGCAGAAAAACAGATATAATGAAGCTGTTCCTCCAGTCAGACCAGAAACACTCCAGCTCTACATCAGTGTTAATTTCGTCAACCAGGACGATGACGAAAACATTTCGTTAACGCCCCTTTTTCCCGTGACGATGACGTGAAAAATTGCTTCCAGAAAATGAAAATATGACGAGAATAAAAAATTATTTTCGTTAACGAGACTAAGACAAGACAAAATTTACAAGCCATGGACGAATGGACATTAAAAAATGCAATTGTTTATAATTAATTTGTAATTTGTAATTATTAATATAAGTGTTTCTTGAACTTCATAGAAGATTACGTGCTGTTGCCCTGTTTGTCCCTGCACGGCGCCCGTCCCACAGTGCCTCGCGCGGCTCAATCAGTAGTCGTTCAGTTGAGTTTAGGCCCTTCCCATGTCAAGTAACGTAGCCGGTAGCTAGCTATAACTTAACCGTAGCTAGTTCAACTTTGCAGTCCAGTCATGGCGTCGGGCTCGGATACCGGTATACGGTTTGTTGGAGCTGGGCGAAAACAACGCCTGGATGTATAGAGCCATTTCGTTTACAAGAAAACAACCTGCATGATAAAGATTGATCATGCCGCCGTGTGTGGAGAAGTTCTATTATGTACAGTGTTGACTAAAATTACTAAAATTTGACTAAGACTAAAATTGATTTTCGACATTGTGACTAAGACTAAGACTAAAATTAAAAAAAGCTGACGAAATTAACACTGCTCTACATACAGATACAGATTAGCAAACAGTTTAGCAGTGCAGCTGTAAGCTAGCAGCAGATGCTAACAAACACTACTTTCTCATCAACAGTGATGGACAATGCAGGTTGATACCAACAAAGTAATGTGGGAACAATAATGTTCATCTTTCAGAAAGGAGCAGCAATAACTCTTAGAAGCTGTGTACGTCACCTTCATTAGCTAAGCTGTTAGCGTTAGCTGCTGCTAAAGGAGAAAATAACAGCAATAACTCCTTAGAAGCTGGTGTACGTCACCTTCATTAGCTAAGCTGTTAGCGTTAGCTGCTGCTAAAGGAGAAAATAACAGCAATAACTCCGAAGCTGGTGTACGTCACCTTCATTAGCTAAGCTGTTAGCGTTAGCTGCTGATAAAGGAGAAAATAACAGCAATAACTCCTTAGAAGCTGGTGTACGTCACCTTCATTAGCTAAGCTGTTAGCGTTAGCTGCTGCTAAAGGAGAAAATAACTCAGTAAATAAAGCATGAGGAGTTATTTCTCAGATGCTTCCATTTCCCTGCTCTGAAGTTCAGGCTCTGAGAGTTGGAACTGATCCCTCTTTGAGGCTCAGCTTCTTCAGTCCAGCGTTGAACTGGACCAAGTTGTTAAAACAGTGGGATGAAAAGTGGCTGCTGCACATCCACAGTCTTTAGCTAACTCTGCTGGAACATTAGCCTCAGATAGAGTTTATTCACTGGGCTCTGATATCCTCTGAGGCTGCTGCTGGATGGAAGATGTATGCTCCTCAGAGCAGCTGACAGCAGAACATTTCCACCAGAAGCTGGGTTCATCCGTCCAGCAGGGTGGATGGGAGTGGGCGGGGCTTAGTAGAGGAGGCGGGGCTTAATGTGTCCAAGAACACAGCGATACAGCACTGATCCGCTTGTGTTTGGCACGTTAAAAAAAGACGTTGTTTTCTCTCCGTGTGTAAAAGAGGATATTGTTGCTTCAGATTTATTGAGTCAGGCGACATTAGATTCGGCTGCATCATCCATCTGTTCCATTATCAGCTGCTGTCATCATGATTTATAACAGTGTTCCTAAGATTTATCTTTTAATTTACGATGTGGAATAATGCGCCCACCTTTAGTTTATACCCCACGCACGCTGAAAATACTTTTCCAAAAGGACACACTTATGCTTCCTCCTCAAAGCTCCATCAGGTGTATTCTAAGAACTGAGATCTATTTCTAGCTCAGAGGCAGGAGATCAGAGTAAAGAGGAGACACTGAGGCTCGAATTAAACTCGAATTACACAAACGAGAACAACCTAAGGCATCCAAAAGTAGCAAGTCAAATTAACCTTCAATTGGTGCATAATTTAAGTCAAACAGAATAATGTCAGCATCATTATGGGGTATAATGTATATATTTATGTAGGTTTGCTTCAAAGTAATTAAACATACAATCCATTAGTCAAGCAAACTTGATTGGAATAACAGCGGACTATTTTAGGAAACTCCTACGACAGCTCTGGATCACTCGTAAGTTCTGTTCGTACCTGAAAGAAAACGTAAAATACGAACAGATTGGTGAATGCAGCAAGTTATTAACTCTTTCGGTGCCAAAGACGTCTATAGACGTCAATTGCGTTTTTAACGGAGCGGGCTGGGGGACAATCTAGCGGAGTTCGTCACTAAATCTTAGGCTTGTAAACACTAAACAGAGAATATACTGGCAAAATTACCTGCAAGGTGGCAGCAGTGCCACTTTTCACAAAATAAAAAAAGCTTCTTTTCTCAATTTTTTGGTCAAAAACAGCTGTTTTTGGTGAAACCAACCTATGTTCTACTGTCTATTACTAAAAGACTGAAAATGGTAGAAACAAACTTTTTTTTCCTGATGAAAGAAGAGAGTCTACTCTTTCTTTTGGTCATTTCGGTGTGTACATAGTCATAAGACACACTTTTCTGTGTGTCTTGGAAAATCAGTCAAAATATTGAAAAACACTTGGCAGTATGGGTGGCTCTGCACTGAAAATGGCTGGCAGCCAATGAGTTAAGAACAAATATGTACGTACGAACGGTTGTTGCATGAGGCCCATTGTTCCCAAACACAGCAGCAGGTCCACAGCAGAATGTGTGAAGAAGAGAAGAATCAAGGTGTTGCAACGGTTCAGTCAGAGTCCAGACCTCAGCCTGACTGAGCTGCTGTGGTGGGACCTTCAGAGAGCTGAGCAGAAACCAGAGCTGCAGACCTCAATGAGCTGAAGCAGCGGCATGTTTTCATGTGCTGTCGTCAGTTATCTGAGGTTATTATTAGGGCTGGGCAGTGATTCAAATGTTTAATCTAATTAATCACATGATTTCCCTGATTAAACACGATTAATCGCAAAAGTAGCGTATAGCTTTTAGCATTTAGTTTTATTTTAAATGTGCTGCCATATGAATGAAAGTGCCATAACATTTGTTGTGCAAACAAACTTTTAACATCAGCATCTTTCTGTAGTTTTTATGTAGAAGCCTCGCTCCACTGTCTGTTTCCTTGAATGACTTGCTGCTATCAGTTGTGTGTTTTGCCTTTAAGTAATATTTTAGACTGGAACTACTACGCTGAGAAGACAATTCAACTTGGCTGTAAATGCAGGAGTTTTTTTTAACATTTATTTTGAAATATGTGCTTTTATGTTGAAACAAGTAAAACAGGAAGTAGTGCCGGTTAGTTCCGTTAGCTTTACACCTGTAGCGGTGATGTTACCTGCTAGTTTATCTTTATTTTATTCCTCCGTGCTTCGTGGTGTTTGCTGTAACTGTGTGAATGTGATGCATTCAACAGACTTTTACAATAATAAAACCTGCGTTAATGCGCGATAAAATATTTATCTGCGTTAAATAACTAACAAGTTAACGCGATAATAACGAGTTAATTCGCCCAGCCCTAGTTATTATTTACCACATTTTAGCACCTGGTAACAACCAGATGATTCTTTATGTTCTGATCCATAAAACCTCAGACTTGAAGGAGGGTTCACTTACTTTCTTTCATCACTAACAGCTGCTTGCAGTGAATTAGGTTCATGTTTTTGCAGAGGTCTCTAATAGAGTGCAAGAAGAAATGTCTGCAGATAAAAACAGCCCCCAACCTGTTGTCAGTCGCATTTTAAGGTTATTTAAAGGAAAACCACCAAACCACTCGAGCTCAGTCCTGTCAGCTGACACAAAGGTTGGTTTCATGTTGCAGCAACGTGTAGGAAATGCAGCAACCGGCCACACAGCTGGATCCTTCACAGGTTGCATTTTAAACTTCAGTATTGACAAATCACCTCCTGGCAATGCCTCCTTTTCATTTCCACACACACACTTTACCACACTGCTGCCTTCCTTCCTCATGTTGAGGCACCAAAGAGTGAGAATTCAGCATTCTTCAGGCTCACTGCACGGCACGCTGACCTTTGGTACGACACCACGAGCTGGAGGCCGTGACGCACTTCTGGATGTTTTCTCTTGGATGTTGTGTCCCATCTGGTGCCTTCATGTGACAGCCGGAGGACACATCATACAAACAAAGCCTCCGCTGACACCACTGAGCGTTTAAAAAAAGGCAAATTCAGACCACAAAGATGGTCTCTGAGGCTTTTAAATGCTTTTTAAATCAGCGTTGGACTCAATTCACTGTCGATTCTTTGCATCTCGAACTTATTTCTGTTGTTGAAGTTGTGCAGCTCTCAGTAAAGTGATTGCTTTGGTCCGTTTAACTATTGAAGAACACATAGTGGATGGTGTGCTCTGATTGGCCAGAAGTTTCCACTATGAGCAACTTCTGGAAGCAGCGGAGGAAATGGACTCTGCTGATGAATCACATTTAGTCTTCAATCATGTGGACTGACGGATGCTTTGTTTACGTTGGAGGGAAAAGAGGCAGCGGGACTTGAAGCCGTCTGAGTTCGTTTTGGTTAAAACTAAACTGTATGACGTCACATGTTTCGTCCTAATCTCCGTCTGTGTCATATTCCACCATCTCAGCATAGATTTTCCTTTTTAAATTCCTTAAACTTTTCATTTAAAGACACTTTTATCAGGTCATTAAGAGAGGAGTCAGTCAGTGGGGTCACATGGCCCTGAAAGGATCGGATTATTGGCTAAATTACAATCAGACTGAGTTATTAAGTGCATGTAGACACCTTAATCTGACTAAGAACTGGATCGGATTGGATTAAGACCCAGAGATAACTGGGTTGAAAGTCACTCTAAACATAAATAAATGTTAATGTTAAATGATATAAATGTTGGTGTGCCAGAGTGAAGCTCTCCTCACCATTTAATTGTGATTATTTTTAATATTTCTACTGGAAAAATGACATTTTCCAACTTCAAACCCCCCATTTTTCCACCTGAGGAGGGAGTCGGGTACCTGGACTGCTGCACCATGTTCAGATTAAAGCCCCCCAGTGGCAGGTTGGGACAAGGAGTCAGTCAGTGGGGTCACATGGCCCTGAAAGGATCGGATTATTGGCTAAATTACAATCAGACTGAGTTATTAAGTGCATGTAGACACCTTAATCTGACTAAGAACTGGATCGGATTGGATTAAGACCCAGAGATAACTGGGTTGAAAGTCACTCTAAACATAAATAAATGTTAATGTTAAATGATATAAATGTTGGTGTGCCAGAGTGAAGCTCTCCTCACCATTTAATTGTGATTATTTTTAATATTTCTACTGGAAAAATGACATTTTCCAACTTCAAACCCCCCATTTTTCCACCTGAGGAGGGAGTCGGGTACCTGGACTGCTGCACCATGTTCAGATTAAAGCCCCCCAGTGGCAGGGTGGGACAAGGAGTCAGTCAGCGGGGTCACATGGCCCTGAAAGGATCAGATTATTGGCTAAATTACGATCAGACTGAGTTATTAAGTGCATGTAGACACCTTAATCTGACTAAGAATTGGATCGGATCGGATTCAGACCCTGAGATAACTGGGTTGAAAGTCACTCTAAACCTGCTTGTAGACGCTGAAGCTCGTGGTGAATCAGACTTTGCGTTCTGCGCATGCTCCAGATGTTTTCCCGGGGTCGTGACCCGGAAGTCAAAGCAGACGATATTACGGGGGGAGGAGCTCCACCATCTGGGGGGAGGAGCTCCAGCATCCGGAGGGAGCTGGGAGTAGAGTCGCTGCTCCTCCACATAGAAAGGAGTCGGCTGAGGTGGTTCCTCTGGTTAGGATGCCTCCTGGGAGGAGGCCCCGGGTCAGAACCAGAACTCTCTGGAGGGATTATACATCCCATCTGACCTGGGAACACCTCGGGATCCTCCAGGAGGAGCTGGAGAGTGTTTCCCTGCTGGACCTGTTGGTTCTGTGACCTCAGATAAGAGGAAGATGATGGATGCTGTGGCTGATTGGTGGATGTTTTCTTTGAATAAAAACATTTAAGGGGTCAGTTCACATGAATTTTAAAACCACCCGTTGGACCCCTGTGATCTCTGAGGACACTCCACTTGTCACACGTACCTCCGTCCTCGCCGAGGTGTGTACAGAAAAAACGTTTCCTCATTAAAAGCTGTACTTTGCTCTGACTGAGCAACATAAACATCAGTCAGCATCAACATGGCTGCTCATGGCCGCCGACAAGTTGCTGAGACACAAAACAAACTTCGGTCACATCTCTTCCTGCTGATATCGTTGTTCAAGGGCAGGCTTTTGTTTCCCCACCAAGGGCGTAATAATGGTGTTGACATTGGTGGGGACATAATATGGCACTCCACCACCTAAAGTTAAGGGACACCTAATTTGTATGGGGGGTTTGGGGGTCCTCCCCCAGAAAATTTTGTATTTCTTAGATGCAATTTCCTGCATTTTAACCAATTCTGGGGTGAATAATGGCAAATCCCATCTGATTCACAGCCATCTGATTTTTTTAATGTAAACCATACTGGCAAGATTGAGAATTGATTTTTTTATGCAAGTCACTCAAGTTTCTGGTGACTTCAACATCATCACAGGCCCAGGCAGACATTGCCACAGTAAGATGTTTTATTATTACACGCGTTTCTGAAGTTTCAGGATCTGTAAGTTGATGAGTTTGGTGCATTTTGTATAAAATATTAACTGATGAAGTTTTGAAAGTGCACACTGCAAAGATAAGTGTGAAAAGTGTGAACAATAAAAGTGGAAATGTACTATTTTTGAAAAATGTAGGCGGATGACGCAGACAAACTGCTGGCATATTTGTTTTATGTTAACGCTATCCAAACTGTCCTGGTGGATATGGCAGACAGCAGCATGGTTCAACCGTGCCCACGTCATTGTTATCCTGAGCCATGTTTTCAACCTCCTCAGAGCACTGAAACTTCTCTCAGCCTCTGTTGACGAGCTCTTTTCCCGCTATCACTGCTTAGCAACCAACCTAGCAACAACAAGCCAGGCATAGCGCTACAGAAGGTGAGCCAATCACAGATAGCAAGGCTGTCCCCACCAATGACACGCCGTCTTTGAGAGAAGGAACTGCGGAAGGGGAAAATTAACCCTTTGTTTCCCGAACACTGTGCAATTTCCCATTCAATGTTGGTATGGACATTTTAAACGTATCCAAATATTGGTATGGACACGTCCATAGCGTCCATATGCAATTTTACGCCCGTGCCACACACATAACCTTTTCTGCGTTCATGACAACAAGGCTCCCCCTGAAACACGTATCTAATTCATACATCGATGAGTTCTGTTCACATTGGTTGGTTTGCAGCAGCAAACTGTCCCACAGCATCTCTGGTCACAAGACTGTTATTGGCCACAAACACATCCCCACAATTCTTTCACATTAGTCATCCTCTGTGTGGAACGAGGCTTAAAAAAAAAGCAGAAGGCACAAAGGGCGTCTGCAATATAGCATTTGGTTTCAGCTCATTTGCATTCGAACATTTGAAGGAAGAAAGGAAATAATAAAGATACTGTGTTGAAGCTCTTCCACCTTAAAGGGTGTGAAATGTGTGAGAAAATGCTCTTTCAGTTCTAGATTTTTCTCTGAGTGATCAGAAACTTTGTGTTTAGCTTCTTTTGATGGCGATTTTTGTCCGGTAATGGGTTTAAAATCATACAGCAGAAGGGACCCATGATTTAAGAGTCCTGGTTATGTTTTAATCTGTTATAAAGATGTTAAACTTCTTCTGTCCAGCCCTAAAAATAACAACGTGAGCATGTTAACAAGGTTAAAACTTGATTTTCTCTGGGATTGTTTTTAAAAACAGGTCATGAAACGTCTATCCAGTGACGGTATTTTAAGAAATATGAGCCAACTAGTCTGAAATAAGTAATATTTCGTGTAAAAACCCACCTCTGCTCTGGCTTTTTTTCCAAAAGCCTGTTGGTGTGCGGTCACAAAGTAAGTCGAGTCTAACCAACAGGAAGCCACAGTTCGATGCCTGCTTCACAACTCTTGTTTCTAGTTTAATTCAGAGTTGTTTTGGGTGAGGAAACCATCCCATAATAGACTGTGAGGGGCAGTCTATCATCGCCAACTCATCGTTTTGGTTTTATCTATCACCCACAGTGTTGTTTCTGCCTGAGGTAGGAAGCTGTTCATCAGATAAAGAGCAAAAAGATGGTGGAGACAACTCTGAAGTGATACTATTATGGTCTGTTTCAGTGTTACTGGGCAGCCGTTTGGCTTTTATAACCCGACTTCACAGAAATATGTGAAGAACAAGTTTATAACTTTCATTTTTTGGGCTTTTTTAATGCATGTTGAAGGTTGTTTATGCACGTTATAAAAATGGAAATAAAAAAATAGAATTGTTAAGTTGCATATTTTATGACATGAAACCCAGTTGCTTGTTGTAATGGGGGGGGGGGGTATTCTGCTTGGCTGGTAAAAAAAAAAAAAAAGGCCTGTGAGCTGTACAGAGGTCACAGAAATAAATGACAGCTCTCTGCGCCATACCTCAACAACATCGCCTATGAACACGATTTTCTCATTTGCAGAATGAGTTAACCGAGTTAACTGAGTTTGCAGAATGAGTTAACCGAGTTAACTGAGTTTGCAGAATGAGTTAACCGAGTTAACTGAGTTTGCAGAATGAGTTAACAGAGTTAAATGAGTTAAATGAGTTTGCAGAATGAGTTTACTGAGTTAACTGAGTTTGCAGAATGAGTTAACCGAGTTAACTGAGTTTGCAGAATGAGTTAACCGAGTTAACTGAGTTTGCAGAATGAGTTAACCGAGTTAACTGAGTTTGCAGAATGAGTTAACCGAGTTAACTGGGTTTGCAGAATGAGTTAACCGAGTTAACTGGGTTTGCAGAATGAGTTAACCGAGTTAACTGAGTTTGCAGAATGAGTTAACCGAGTTAACTGGGTTTGCAGAATGAGTTAACCGAGTTAACTGGGTTTGCAGAATGAGTTAACCGAGTTAAATGAGTTTGCAGAATGAGTTAACCGAGTTGAATGAGTTTGCAGAATGAGTTAACCGAGTTAAATGAGTTTGCAGAATGAGTTAACCGAGTTAACTGGGTTTGCAGAATGAGTTAACCGAGTTAAATGAGTTTGCAGAATGAGTTAACAGAGTTGAATGAGTTTGCAGAATGAGTTAACAGAGTTAAATGAGTTTGCAGAATGAGTTAACCGAGTTAACTGGGTTTGCAGAATGAGTTAACAGAGTTAACTGGGTTTGCAGAATGAGTTAACAGAGTTAACTGGGTTTGCAGAATGAGTTAACAGAGTTAAATGAGTTTGCAGAATGAGTTAACCGAGTTAAATGAGTTGGCAGAATGAGTTAACTGAGTTAACTGAGTTTGCAGAATGAGTTAACTGAGTTAACTGAGTTTGCAGAATGAGTTAACTGAGTTAAATGAGTTTGCAGAATGAGTTAACTTCATCTGCACACGCTGGCTGTTTCTCACGATGCATCAGTCAGTTTTTCCTTGACGCCGCTCACACTTTGAAACCCACAACAAAGTTCAAACAACAAAGCTGAGCCACAAAAGCATCTCACATGAACAATTTGAACTCGAGTTAACACTTCCACAAGTCTTTGTGCTAAACAGCATGAAACTGACCTCAGTCAAAGTCTCCACTCTGCAAATGTCTTTTCATGTCAAATTTAACCAGTTTTCTTTTTAAAATAAATTCAGTCTCTTTCTGTCACTCAAATGTAAATTTAAAAATCTGTTTTAAAAAAACAAAAAACAATATGGTGTTCAATGCATTTCAATAAAAAACTCTGACTTTCTTCCTTCTGCTGCTGCACTTCGTCATTATACATATAAAATACGTATATAAAGCAATAAATGACTTGAATAAATACAACAACAACATCCCAGACTTTTGTGTAAAGTGCCATTCTAAGGAGACTTTAATACAATGCATGTGGGAATGCGGACAAATTAAGGCGTTTTGGAAGGAGGTGAAGGACACAGTTGAAAAAATTCTCTCAAAACAAATCCCATGGGATGCAAAGTTATTCCTGTTAGCTTTATACCCTGAAAAACATAATTTTAGTCAAACAGAACGCACCTTTATAGATATAAGTTTATTATCTGCAAAGAATTGTATAGCTCCAGCCTGGAAAAATGTTAATAGACCTAGTACCTCCCAATGGTTAAGCCAGATTTACCACTGGAAAGAATAGCATACATCAGGAAATCCAAACAATACCTCTTTGTGTGGGGTCCTTTCATTAATTTTATTAAGCAATCAGACTTGACGGTAGGATTACAGATTACAGGACTAGACCTGACAGAACCTGTGGTTCACTAACTTAATTAGACATGTATTGCAATATTGAGTCTGCCAGTAAAGCCCAGATAACCTTAGTTAGAGAAGCGATGTTTGTGGGGATTTTTTTCTTTCAGTTTTTCTGTTGGTTAACTCACTTTCACCTTGTTCTTGTCCCTCGGATGAGTAGAGAGGGAAGGGGAGGAGGAATTAAACAGTGAAAAGCTTGTTCAGTTTGTTGTATGTTTGTATTTTTCACTGTGGAAAACTTCAATAAAACATTTCTGGGAAAAAAAAAAATTTTTCTCTAAATCTATTGAATTTTTTTTATATAAAAGTCAAATCCAGTATTTATTCTATTAAATACACTGAAATTCAAAGTTTTAGTGGATTATCACATATTTTTAGTTGTATCCAAAGCATATAACAGACAACTGCCACTTAATATCCAGAAGCTGTTTGAAATGGGGGATAATTAAGGTTTGGACCAGGATGAAATGTCACCGTATGGGTTCAGAAACGACATAATTATTCATTTATTTAATGTGATGAATGTTCGGTGTGAAGATTAAAGTAAAAATACTCTTTCTTCTCTTTGCAGCCTCTCATGCCCTCCGTCAGGAGGCCTCACCCCTTCACCCATCACCTCCTCGGTTCCTCTCCCTCCTCCAGCCAGGCCATGTCGACCCAGACCTCCACCTCCCACGCTGAAGCCCTCCCAGAACCCATCTCGGCCTCCTCTGCCTCCCTCCATCCCTCTGTCCCTCCATCCTTCTCCTTCCCTCCCCTTCAACCCTCCTCCCCCATCTCTCCCTCCTCCTCTCTCCCCTATAGTCGTCTCCCAGTCTCCCCCACCATCGACCACCACCTCTGACCTGATCCCCTCTTTTTCTCCTCCAGCTTCTCTTCCTCCTCCGTTATCTCCTAAAGTCTCCTCCCCTGCTTCCTCCTCCCCAGCTCCCCCACCTCCCCCTGCTTCCTCCTCCCCTGCTCCCCCACCTCCCCCTGCTTCCTCCTCCCCAGCTCCCCCACCTCCCTCACCAGTTCCTCCCATGCTGAGCGCTCTGGATAAGCTGGTCGGGAGCGTTTCTGTGTGGCAGCCCAAAGGCCTCAGCCAAGCCCAGATCGGTGGGATATTGGAGAAGGAGACAGCCGGGGTGAGACACTTTTAACCCGTTTTCTGGCCTGCATGCAGATCAGATGAGCAGACGGAGTTATAATACATAAATAATGTGTTCTGCTTTGCTCAAATAAGCAAGACCTTCCCTATAAGTTTGAATCACAACATATGTCAAAGTCAAAGAAGCTGTTATGAGGCTTAAAAACCATCAGAGACGTGGGTCAAACTTTAGGGTTACCATCAGCTGTCTGGAAGATCATGAAGAAGAAAGAATGCTCTGGTCGGCCGAGGAAGGCAGAAGAATCCTCAAAGGCCCGTCCAACAGATCAGAACCAGCCTTCAGGAGGCAGGTGTGTCTCAGTCAGAGACGACTGTCTACAGAAGACTTCATGAACACAAACACAGAGGCTACGCTGCTACATGCTAACTGCTAGTTAGCCACAGAAACACAAAGGCTACGCTGCTACATGCTAACCGCTAGTTAGCCACAGAAACACAGAGACTACGCTGCTACATGCTAACTGCTAGTTAGCCACAGAAACACAGAGGCTACGGTGCTGCATGCTAACAGCTAGTTAGCAACAGAAACACAGAGGCTACACTGCTACATGCTAACTGCTAGTTAGCCACAGAAACACAGAGACTATGCTGCTACATGCTAACCGCTAGTTAGCCACAGAAACAGAGGCTACACTGCTACATGCTAACCGCTAGTTAGCCACAGAAACACAGAGGCTACACTGCTACATGCTTAACCGCTAGTTAGCCACAGAAACGCAGAGGCTACACTGCTACATGCTTAACCGCTAGTTAGCCACAGAAACACAGAGGCTACACTGCTACATGCTAACCATTAGTTAGCCACAGAAACGCAGAGGCTACACTGCTACATGCTAACTGCTAGTTAGCCACAGAAAAACAGAGGCTACGCTGCTGCAAGCTAACCGCTAGTTAGCCACAGAAACACAGAGGCTACGCTGCTACATGCTTAACCGCTAGTTAGCCACAGAAACGCAGAGGCTACACTGCTACATGCTAACTGCTAGTTAGCCACAGAAAAACAGAGGCTACGCTGCTGCAAGCTAACCGCTAGTTAGCCACAGAAACACAGAGGCAACACTGCTACATGCTTAACCGCTAGTTAGCCACAGAAACGCAGAGGCTACACTGCTACATGCTAACTGCTAGTTAGCCACAGAAACACAGAGGCTACACTGCTACATGCTAACCGCTAGTTAGCCACAGAAAAACAGAGGCTACGCTGCTGCAAGCTAACCGGACCCAGATGAACCTGCATCAGAGTGATGGCAGGAAGAAAGTGTGGAGACCAACAGGAAGAGCCCGAGATCCAAAGCACAGCAGCTCCTCTGTTAGGCACGGTGGTGGGGGTGTTATGGTGTGGCTGCCACAGCTACCGGCTCACTGATCTTCACTGCTGATGGAGCAGTAAATGCCTCCAAAGCTTCATCCTGCAGCAGGATAATGATCCCAAACATCAATTAATTTGCATAAAAGTGCGAATTAATCTTTCAAGGATATTTCCTAGGAGATAAGCTTTCGCTTTTGCCAACAGTCTAAGTTGAAAGAAGCTTGTCTTGACTATATGGGATATCTGTTTATCAAACCTAAAGTTACTCTCTAGGATAACGCCGAGGTTCCTTGCTAAAGGATGACAATGAAACTTAAGGGAGCCAATGGCGCTCCTTGTTCATAGCCTGGTCCTGTCCTGGGTCGACTACTTCAGATCCCTTCTTTTTGGGTTCCAGTTTTGTGTTTAATTGTACATAAGGTCATGAAGGTCCTTTGTTCCAACAGCCATAAGGCTTTTTAACCGTGACTGCTGAGTTCTTCTCAAATTAATTGATTGATTGATTTTTTTTTATTTATTTAGTCATTTATTATTATTATCATTGTTAGTTAGTAGTAGTATTTTTATTAGAATTTGTGTTATTATTGTTGTTGTTAATATACAAAATTTGTAAATATTAATAATTTTTTGAGCTACTTGACTAATTTAAATTTCCCCCACTGGGGGATGAATAAAGTATTTTTTCTATTCTTTCTTCTATTCTATAATCTGACCTCAAACCTTTATTTGTCCTACATAGATATATTGCATTGTATATAATGGCTCATGTTGACATTTGCAGGTGTTCCTGGTTCACGGTGCAGAAGAAAAGGCCTCGATGATTTCAGTACGACTGCCTGATGAGCAGGAAGCGCCGCCTGTCCGCCATCTGACCGTCAAACAGCACAAAGCGTGTAGGTGTTGCACACCAGAGCAGCTTCTTCTGCCACAGTTAGAGTTGGGCTGTGTTCCAAACCGCATACTACATACTCATCGATCAGACAGTATGCAGAGCGTTTACCCACAATGCATTTCGCTCCTGCCCGAGCCGAAATCAGCCGGCCTGAAGCTGATTTCTCTTAAGCTCTACACTCTGTAAACTTTAACAACATTTTCAGGAGAGAAAGTAGTCGTTTAGATCCCCAACGTGTTGAAAACCTGACAAAATACCGGCTATTTACAATTTTGTTCCCACGAATTCGGCGCTACTAAAGCTAGCCGCAGTGAGCAACGCACTTCCTGTTATTTTCACAAAATAAAATACCCGTTGCCTTTTATCATAGGGAAAGCCATTACGATACAATTGGTGCTTTTGTTTTGAAAACAGGAAGTGAACCTACCCTCGTTGTAGCTAGCTTGAAACTGCCGTTTTGACAGGAAATGATGATCGGCGACGTCACGTTACGTTGCATCTTGGGTAGTTTGACTATGAGTAGTAACCTCATGATGCATACCCAACATTTCGGAGAATCTAGTATGCATCCGGGAACTTCTCGCTTACTCAAACTCGCATACTAACTCAAAAAGTTAGTAGGAGTAGTAGGAGAAGTATGCGGTTTCGAACACAGCCTTGGACAGTAACACGGCAGAACAGCCAGTGATTTACCCTCAAACTGCTTTCTCTTCTCAGTCGTTCACCTGGAAGGTTCCTCTTTGGTTTTCGATGACATCTTCAAACTGATCACCTTCTATTGTGCCAGCAGGTAGCGCACAAACACACAAAAATCATCTTATTGCCTCATTACAACAGCGACCCGCTTAAACACGATGAATTTTACTGACTGAATCCACCAATCAGGGACATCCTGACCGTCCAACTGAAGCTTCCCCAGGCTGTTACCATGGCAGCCAAGAGAGAGGAGCTGGAGGGGATCTCAGCTCTGGGTGCAGGTAAATAATCTCCAACTTTCCTAAGAGGAAAACCGTGATGTTTAAATGGAAAAAAAACTGCAGATTAGACCGCTGACGCATGTAGACGCAAAACCACAATCCAGCTACAAGTTAGAGGAATATTTCAGCGACGGTTAAGCAACGGTTAAAATGTTTAATCTAATTAATCACATGATTTCCCTGATTAATCACGATTAATCGCATTTGTACGCAGAATCCAAAAATGAATCCAAAAGTAGCGTATAGCTTTTAGCATTTAGTGTTATTTTAAATGTGCTGCCATATGAATGAAAGTGCCATAACATTTGTTGTGCAAACACACTTTTAACATCAGCATCTTTCTGTAGTTTTTATGTAGAAGCCTCGCTCCACTGTCTGTTTCCTTGAATGACTTGCTGCTATCAGTTGTGTGTTTTGCCTTTAAGTGATATTTTAGACTGGAACTACTACGCTGAGAAGACAATTCAACTTGGCAGAGTTTACAGATGACTTTGGTTCTGTCGACTCCGCCGTCTGGAAGAACTTTAAAATGAAAATGGCCGAGTAAAAGTTCCGTACCCTTCTCCAGGTTTGGTGGATCCGCCGATTACTTTCTTTTCCTGTTCCACAGCAGACAGCAACAGACTTTTACAAAATAAAAGCCTGTGAGCAACAGACTTTTACAAAATAAAAGCCTGTGAGAAAGAAAGAGTAATACATTTACATCACAAAATCGTTCTCCAGGAAAAAGTCAGACCTCACAATCGCTTGGCCCTATTTTCTCTCCCTTCGTATCACTGCCTGCTGCCGCCTGCCGACAGGTCTCCGTAGGCGACCATAAATCAGCCTTAAGTCAATGTTCATGCACGATATTGTTAATATGGGATGTCATACAGCTTCATATCAAAAGAGGCGAACTATCCCTTTAATGAGCTTCTTAATCAAAAGTACAGCGGATAAAAGCAGGAATTAGAAGGTCTCCCACAGATTCAGCAGGACTAAGGAAGCACAAGGCAACAGAGGGGTCCGTAAAGTAAGAGGTTCAACACAAACAGGATATTTAGGATGATATTCAATACTTCTGCCCGACAGCATTAAGATGTTTCAGTGCGATTTGGCCGATTCAGGGAAAGGAAGTGCTTTCTACAGACGATAAAAAACCCTTTTGTGACACTAAAAGCTCATCTCTTAGGTGTAATAAACCTCTAAGCACTTGGAAGTTGAGCAGAAAGTGAGGTTGGAATACAACAGAGAGTGATCAGAGAAGTGGATGCTGAGCTGCAGGCGAAGGAGTCAAAAGCCTCGTCTCACTTTTCTAATTTTAGCCTCCTCGCTGCTCTGCTCTCCTGTTTGTGACCCAGAAATCATCCACATCTCCTGTCCGAAAATGCACCCAAAAGGAGATTTGGAGGCCTGTATTAGGAGCTATAAAGCTCCTAAAAGGCGTCTTCTTTTGTTTTAAATGCCTCTCAGCTCTCCTCTGCTCGCATCTCTGGTGCAAATTAGGAGATGAGGGGGTCCACATGGGGGGGAAAAGAGCTACACAAAAAGAAAAAATTAGGGCTGGGTGAGTTAACTCGTTATTATCGCGTTAACTCGTTAATTAGTTAACGCCGATAAATATTTTATCTCGCATTAACGCAGGTTTTATTATTGTAAAAGTCTGTTGAATGCATCACATTCACACAGTTACAGCAAACACCACGAAGCATGGAGTAATAAAATAAAGATAAACTAGCAGGTAACATCACCGCTACAGGTGTGAAGCTCACGGAGCTAACCGGCGCTACTTCCTGTTTTACTGGTTTCAACGTAAAAGCACATATTTCAAAATATATTGTTTTTAAAAACTCCTGCATTTACAGCCAAGTTGAATTGTCTTCTCAGCGTAGTAGTTCCAGTCTAAAATATCACTTAAAGGCAAAACACACAACTGATAGCAGCAAGTCATTCAAGGAAACAGACAGTGGAGCGAGGCTTCTACATAAAAACTACAGAAAGATGCTGATGTTAAAAGTGTGTTTGCACAACAAATGTTATGGCACTTTCATTCATATGGCAGCACATTTAAAATAAAGCTAAATGCTCAAAGCTATACGCTACTTTTGGATTCATTTTTGGATTCTGCGTACAAATGAGATTAATCGCGATTAATCAGGGAAATCATGTGATTAATTAGATAAAACATTTTAATAGTTGCCCAGCCCAAGATAAAATATAATCAATAAAGAGCCCGAATAAGAATAAACGAGCGCTGACCGCTTCTGTTGCAGAATTCTGGATGTCTGATCTGAACCAGAGACCGAAGAACCAGGACGACACCATCACGGCCAGTACGTACCTGTATGTGAACCCAGTCGCTGTGGAGGACCGGCCCAACAAAGACCAGAAGCCCTCCTCTGCTTCCCAACCCGATGAAAACGCCACCACCTCCGCCCTGCAGAACGGAGAACCCTCTCAGAGGATCAACCCACCGGTCAAAGCTCCATTTTACAAGCGCCCCCCACCCCGACCCCCCGGCCGGGGCTCGGGTCCTGGGTCGGGCCTCCCTTCCTCCTCCAAAACATCAGCTCAGGAACCCGAGAGAAAAGAGGAAAGAGAAGACAGGAAGGCGGGGTCGCCTTCTCCATCCAGGCCTCCGGTTCCCCTGCAGGGTCGAGGTGCTCCGCCTCTGCCTCCGGCTCCTCTGCGTCGCACCTCCTCCAAGAAGAGCGCCGACCGAGAGGCAGGAGAAGGGACGGGGAGGGAGAAGGGACAAACAGAAAGCAGGGCCGGTCTGCTCTTTATGGGGGCCGCCGAACAGGAGGCCGGCGGCCCCCACAAAGAGGAGGAGGAGCCCGGGAAGGAGGGCGAGACGAGGCGAGAAGAGGACGAGAAGGAGGACAAGTCCAGCTCCCAGTGTCCACCCTTAGCAAAGAAGCCGTCCCGTCCGGTGCCTCCTCCACGGGCCAAACCGTGCAGCCCGGAGTCGCCTGCAGGAGGAGCCGGGATGAAGGTGCCCCCGCCGTCGCCGGCTCGGCGCCCGGACGTGTCGCTGTACTCGCCACAGGGGGGCGCTGCCCTGGGAGCCGACCTGGACTCCTGCTCCACCAGCAGCACGGAGGAGGAAGCAGATGTGAACCAGGAGCCGGAGCAAAACCACAAGTAGGTTCCTCCTCCCTCGAGAGGTCCCAGAATCTGGGAGCCTCAGCTTCATCGTTGCGGCTTCACCTCCGATCATAACCGCTTTATCGGAAACTAAACATCCAAAGTGGAGCCCAAGTATGAGTTAACTGAGTTTGCAGAATGAGTTAACCGAGTTAACTGAGTTTGCAGAATGAGTTAACCGAGTTAACTGAGTTTTAGAAGAGATGGGACCAAGTCACATGTGCAAGTCTCAAGTAAGTCTCAAGTCTTAGCTTTCAAGTATAAGTGGGTGCACAAAGAGTCCCTTTAGAGGAAGTGGGGCCCCAGAATAGACCCCTGTGGTACACCAAACCCGACTCAAGTTGAGGAGACAAGAAAACTGCTCATATATGAAAAGAGACTCAACTCGTGAGTCCAGTATGTGTTGCTTACAACCGCTTTATGAAAGGAAAAGATTCAAATGTTGAATTTATCCGTTTCTTCTTCTGTGATTCAGAGAGCTTTACGTATAAATGCTCAGCGAGCACCAGGCTGGATTTCAGTAGATAGAGAGAGCATATTTCTAGTTTAATGTTCCCAAATAAGAAATTATGTTTGATGCTGTTGTTTTCCTGCAGAAGAACGAAGGCGCTACAGCTCGTCTAAAGGAAAAGAAAACGTCGTCTGATGATGCAGAACGTTAGAGTCACTCCAGAATGTAGAGTAGCTTCGTTGGTACACTGTGAAAACAAAACTTACATTTTTCATTATGGAGAGTCGGCGCGTCTTCAGAGGGTTTAAATTTTTAGGGTTAAAACCACAAAACTGGACGACAAGTGGAACCGTCTGTATAAATAACCGATATGAACCGATATATTCACCAGGAAACAACACCTGGGGCTTAAAGTTGCAACTTGTTTCAGCTGGAACAACCTCAGACTCACCGAAGACAAAAATCAGTGAAGCAGAACCAAAGATTTCCCTTTCTTGCAGTGTAATTTACCCTAAAGACATCTGCTAAAGTCTCCGATTTCAACACCTTTGGACTTACGAGCAGTGACGCAGATAAAACCCAACCAGACTTCCACATTTGCGCCCGTACTTCTACTTCGTAGAAAAGGATTTCCCTTTCGGTATGCCAACGTCTTTACCTCTCAGAGCTGAGCGGGCGCTTCTCCTCCTTTAAGCACCAACGCTGTATTTGCTGTGACATCATGAAGCACATTAGCTCCAAAAACGACCAACGCTCACCCATTTGCAACATTAATTTGGGACCCTATTGTATCTGTAAGGTTTCTTCTTTCTTTCTTTCTTCTTATTCTTTGCAAAAGGTGCTCGAAAACTCTTGAAATTTTGCGAGCGCCACCTGCCAGTCGACGACATGAAAGAATCTAAACTTTATATTTTTGGGAGTCGCTCACTGACTCTGTAGCGCCCCCTACGATGCTTAAAAATGGTCCCCGCATTGGGGTTAGTTTAGCGTGGGACGACGAAATTCGGTACACTCATTCATCATGCCCAGACGCACAAAAAAGTCTCTTGCCTCCATGGTCCCACGTCCACAGGAAGGCGGCCATTTTGGTACCATTTTTGACCGATTCCACGCCTGCATATGATCGAACTTGTCCTACAGATTTAATGCTACAGACTTCAAACTTGGCCAGGTTACTCTTAAGAAATGGGGGGAAAGAATCATTGAGAAACCTTTTCAAACTCTGAACGGTGTGGGCGTGGCCAGGCGGTGAAAATCTTGTGATGGCGTTTGTGATTTGAAAGCCTTATCATCATCGCAAGGTCATGAAACTTGGTACACACGTCCACCCTGACGACCTCGTACGTATGTAAAGGGTATCGTGTGTGGGCGGAGCAAAATGGCTCAGTGGCGCCCCCTAGAAATTTTCAAAAACCCCTCGGCATTGGGGTTATTATGTGCTCGTACGTACACAGAGGGTATCGTGCGTGCCCCGACCTGCGCACATCCCGCTCAAGGCTGCTTGCAGCTTTAATTTTGGATCGATTTGCGTCGCTCTGACAGAAGCTGATTGCAGAGCAGCTGGGTGTCTGTTCCCACATCTTTATCAGTAGGAAACTGACTGTTTTCTCCAAGCACCTTACAGGGTCAGAGCTGAACCCTGAGCTGGGGGGGGGGGTGAGGCGCCAAACTGAAGATTTGGTGTGTTTTTCCCTTCAGGAGCCTCGCAGAGAGCCGCAGCCCCAAAGCGGCCGTCAGGAGAACCCCCACCACCGTGATGTTGAACCGAGCTTGCAGCCGTCTGTCCACCGTGCTCACCGGACTCATCAGCCACGACCGCCGCCTCACCAATTGCATCGTGGAGCTGGCCAGGGACCCTCAGAGCTACTTTGGCAACCTTGTGAGTACATCATGAGGGCGATAACTGTGATTTAAAGCACAGCGCATGGATTTAAACTAGGGCTGGGCGACTTAACTCGTTATTATCGCGTTAACTTGTTAATTATTTAACGCAGATAAATATTTTATCGCGCATTAACGCATGTTTTATTATTGTAAAAGTCTGTTGCTCACAGGCTTTTATTTTGTAAAAGTCTGTTGATGTCTGCTGCGGAACCGGAAAGAACACTACTTTTGAATTCATTTTTGGATTTTGCGTACAAATGCGATTAATCGTGATTAATCAGGGAAATCACGTGATTAATTAGATTTTTCTAACTTTTCATGATGCAATGTGGGATACGGAACAGTGGCTGGCAAAATTATTCACCCCCCCTTCGCATTTTTATTAAAACATGTCATTTAAATGTATTTTTGAGGGATTTTATGTAAAAAGTCAATAAAAAAAAGTTGTTTTAATGAGAAGAAAATATTAAAATGACTCATAATTAATTAGATTAAAGATTTTAATCGTTGCGAGCCCTAATTTAAATGCAGGAGGAGGAGAAAGTTTGACTTTTCATGCTTTGCGTTTAGGTGAAAGAGCACCGAGCTTTCACCTTGGAGACGATGTCGAACCACTCGACCTCCACCGAGCTGCTGCAGGAGATCAGGCAGATGATGACTCAGCTGAAGAGTTACCTGCTGCAGAGCACCGAGCTGCAGGCCATGCTGGAGCCGCAGCACCAGTACGCACAGGACAAGCTGGGTAACTTTACTTTGCTTCTTTGGGACCGCCGCGTTCCTGTCCAACTTCCTGTCCAACTTCCTGCCCAACTTCCTGTCCAACTTCCTGCCCAACTTCCTGCCCAACTTCCTGTCCAACTTCCTGCCCAACTTCCTGTCCAACTTCCTGTCCAACTTCCTGTCCAACTTCCTGTCCAACTTCCTGTCCAACTTCCTGTCCAACTTCCTGTCCAACTTCCTGTCCAACTTCCTGCCCAACTTCCTGCCCAACTTCCTGTCCAACTTCCTGCCCAACTTCCTGTCCAACTTCCTGTCCAACTTCCTGTCCAACTTCCTGTCCAACTTCCTGCCCAACTTCCTGCCCAACTTCCTGTCCAACTTCCTGTCCAACTTCCTGTCCAACTTCCTGTCCAACTTCCTGCCCAACTTCCTGCCCAACTTCCTGCCCAACTTCCTGCCCAACTTCCTGTCCAACTTCCTGCCCAACTTCCTGTCCAACTTCCTGTCCAACTTCCTGCTCGTCTTTGTCCTTGCAGAGAACATCGCGGAGGCAGCTCTGTGTAAAAGTGTCCTGAAGCCACTGAGGGAGCCGATCTACCAGAGTCTGGAGAAGCTGCACGCCGGCAGCACGAAGCAGCTGGCGCAGAACCAGGTGGGACCCAGCGGGACGCCATCAGAACATGTTAAAGGTGGCGCTGATGCTGATGCTGTGTGTGTGTGTCTCAGTCTGTCGTCCTCAGCAGCACCACCACAGCTTTGGGAATCACCACCTCGGTCCCGGAGGCCTCGGCCATGGAGAAGATCAGCGTTAAACTCAACAACCTGCATCAGGAGTATTCTCCACAGAAGAAGATCGAGCTGCTGCTCAAGACCTGCAAGATCATCTACGACTCCATGTCTGTCAGCTGTCCAGGTCAGAATCTTCAGCTGGCTGCGTCCACCATGAACAGAATATTTAGACAGACTGAAACACAGCGAGGGGGTTTCTACCCGACTCTTCCAGCATGTGTGAAAGTTCTGGATAAACTCGGGCCGAGCGATTATGGTCCAAAAATAAAACCCAAGATCCTCCACCCAGACTCTTCTCAGAGCCGGGGGCGCAACCACCAACAGTTAGAACTTAATGCATCAATGTTTCCACTAAATGAAAATAAACACAGAGAGAGACGGCAGTTAGAAGACTTTCTTCTGCAGGTTTCCTTCGGATTTCTTCTGTTTTTACACATATTCAGCGGCAGGATGTTCATCAATCAGCCTCCTAATAATGAATTATGAGAGGCATTAAGAGCGACTCATTTATATCTATTATTTAATATTTATATTCAAATAAAATATATGATACTCACAAGAGTTCCTGATTATTTATTTATAGACTAAATCCATTCTCCTCTCTTTATGATAACAGACATGTAGGGAGGCAGCGCAGCCAAGAGATACGTTACATTGAATGGCAGTGGTCCCAGCATTGAGCCCTGAGGCAGTCCTACACTAATAGGTCTAAATAACTTTTAACATTGTAGGATTCACTGTGTCATGAGCTTTATGTAAACCTAGAAAAAGGGCCGCAAAGTGTTGCTTGTTGCCCAAGGATTCTATTAATCCATTGTTAGGCCAGAAATATACTGGATACACGCGTTTATCCCGGCTGCCTCTTTGTTGGGCGCATCCCTTGTGCACATCCTAAACAATTAGCGCTGCGTGCTTGCAACTTTCTGCGCTTGCAAAGCTCATTTTGCCCCAAAAGGGTAAATTTCTGTTATTTTGTTTAATTTAGAGCCCCAAAAGGGTAAATTGAAGGTAAATTTCTGTTATTTTGTTTAATTTAGAGCCCCAAAAGGGTAAATTGAAGGTAAATTTCTGTTATTTTGTTAAATTTAGAGCCCCATAAGTTCAATTGAAGGGTAAATTTAAATTATTTTGTTTAATTTAGAGCCCCAAAAGGGTAAATTGAAAGTTAATTTCTGTTATTTTGTTTAATTTAGAGCCACAAAAGGGTAAATTGAAGGTCAACTTCTGTTATTTTGTTTAATTTAGAGCCCCAAAAGGTTAAATTGAAGGTAAATTTCTGTTATTTTGTTAAATTTAGAGCCCCAAAAGGGTAAATTGAAGGTAAATTTCTGTTATTTTGTTTAATTTAGAGCCCCAAAAGGGTAAATTGAAAGTAAATTTCTGTTATTTTGTTTAATTTAGAGCCACAAAAGGGTAAATTGAAGGTCAACTTCTGTTATTTTGTTTAATTTAGAGCCCCAAAAGGGTAAATTGAAGGTAAATTTCTGTTATTTTGTTAAATTTAGAGCCCCAAAAGGGTAAATTGAAGGTAAATTTCTGTTATTTTGTTTCATTTAGAGCCCCAAAAGGGTAAATTGAAGGTAAATTTCTGTTATTTTGTTTCATTTAGAGCCACAAAAGGGTAAATTGAAGGTAAATTTCTGTTATTTTGTTTAATTTAGAGCCCCAAAAGGGTAAATTGAAAGTAAATTTCTGTTATTTTGTTTAATTTAGAGCCACAAAAGGGTAAATTGAAGGTAAATTTCTATTTTGTTTCATTTAGAGCCCCAAAAGGGTAAATTTCTGTTATTTTCTTTAATTTAGAGCCACAAAAGGGTAAATTGAAAGTAAATTTCTGTTATTTTGTTTAATTTAGAGCCCCAAAAGGGTAAATTGAAGGGTAAATTTCAGTTATTTTGTTCCATTTAGAGCCCCAAAAGGGTTAATTGTAGGTAAACTTCTGTTATTTTGTTTAATTTAGAGAATTAGAAAATTTAATTTATTATTCCCGCCACATCTGCCCTTGGGCTGGAGGCCTGAGATGCTGAAACATGTCAGTGCTGCTGCAACAACCTCTGAACAAACTCTGCGACGGACCGCGGTTTGTTCCAGGTCCGACTCTGGAGAACCAAACAGCAGCAGAGACTGGGCCTGAACTACGGAAGCCCAGAGGGAGCAGCAGCGTTAAAGGTTTCCAGCCCGAGGACGAACAGCAGATAAATATTTTTGTCCTCAAACCAAATTTAAGCACAAAACTATTTACAGAAGTTTCCTGAAAGAAGAAAAATCTTTAATTTGTTCATTAATCTGAAACTTTATTTGAAAGACGAGAGAACAAAGAAATGATTTTCAGCCTTTTAACGGACCGACATCGTGTTGAGAAAAGAAAACCCTGAAAGACGTGTCTGACCCTCAAAACGTGTGTGTGTGCATGTGTTTGTGTGTTTAGGGCGGTCCCACGGCGCTGATGACTTCCTGCCTGTAATGATGTACGTCCTGGCCAGATGCAATCTGTCCGCACTGCAGCTGGATGTTGAATACATGATGGAGTTGATGGACCCATCATTAACACTGGGAGAAGGTACGCCCACGCACAGCTGACAAAGGCTGTGTTCGAAACTACATACTACATACTCATCGATCAGACAGTATGCAGAGCGTTTACCCACAATGCATTTCGCTCCTGCCCGAGCCGAAATCAGCCGGCCTGAAGCTGATTTCTCTTAAGCTCTAAACTCTGTAAACTTTAGCAACATTTGAAACATTTTCAGGTGAGAAAGTAGTCGTTTAGATCCCCAACGTGTTGAAAACCTGACAAAATACCGGCTGTTTACAATTTTGTTCCCACGAATTCGGCGCTACTAAAGCTAGCCGCAGTGAGCAACGCACTTCCGGTTATTTTCACAAAATAAAATACCCGTTGCCTTTTATCATAGGGAAAGCCATTAGGATACAATTGGTGCTTTTGTTTTGAAAACAGGAAGTGAACCTACCCTTGTTGTAGCTAGCTTGAAACTGCCGTTTTGACAAGAAATGACGATCTGCGACGTCACGTTACGTTGCATCTTGGGTAGTTTGAGTATGAGTAGTAACCTCATGATGCATACCCAACATTTAGGAGAATCTAGTATGCATCCGGGAACTTAAAAAAAGTTAGTTAGTATGAGTAGTAGGAGAAGTATGCGGTTTCAAACATAGCTATAGACCTACTTCGACCGTCCGAAAAATAAAAATAACAAGTTATTTATCAAAAGAGAAAAAAGGTACGTCTTAATGATTGTAGAGACCTGATCCTTAGGAGAAGGATCGGTCGGCTCCGATGAGCCAGCCGGGTTCTGGGTACCACCAAGAGGAGTTCGTTGGCTGATCTCACAGAGCGGCGTGGAACACATCCTATAAGAGTTCAGATAAACAAACCGGGGCCAGAACGTTCAGACAGTTAAACACAATTAAACTGGACTGGGAGACAATCCAAATTTCCCATGGGAGGTGTGATATGAAGCCTTCTGGGCCAGTTGGACATCAGTGCACCAATAAGGAGATGCAGAAGTCTGCAAGCATCACTCAGTGGGGTCACATGGCACTGAAAGGATCGGATTATTGGCTAAATTACAACCAGACTGAGTTATTAAGTTCATGTAGACACCTTAATCTGACAAGAAATTAGATTGGATTAAGACCCCGAGATAACTGGGTTGAAAGTCACTCTAAACCTGCTTGTAGACGCTGAAGCTCGTGGTGAATCAGACTTTGCGTTCTGCGCATGCTCCAGATGTTTTCCCGGGGTCGTGACCCGGAAGTCAAAGGAGACGATATTCCTGTTGTTGTCTCCGTCAGAAAGAAACAAACAACGCGATGGAGAATGCTCCGTTGGGCATCGAGTTTGTGCAACAAGCAGCTCATCACAGAGCAAATGTAGAGGGACGTAGCTTCATCTGGCTCTGCGTTCTCCATCTTTCTCCAACGCCTGAGTTTGTTGTTGTTGTTGGTGGTGAAGAGGTCAACAGGAAGTGGCTCTATTAGCAACAGCTGGAATGGGTACAGCGCCACCTATCATCCCGGGCGGGGTATGACATGACGTTTTAATCCAGTAAATATGAGCGTTTCCTGTTACTCAGGCTCGTCTGTCCCGTGTTTGTCTTCAGGTTCCTACTACCTGACCACCACCTACGGGGCGCTGGAGCACATCAAGACCTTCGACCAGCAGAGGTCAGCGACGCGGCAGCTGAGCAGGGAGGTTCAGGACTCCATCCACCGCTGGGAGAGGCGGCGCACGCTCAACCAGGAGCACACGGCCCAAGGATCTGTTCGGGTACTCACAGCCTTTTCCCCGTCCTGAAGGGGTTCGCCTTTAAGAAGCTTCATTAGAGAGTCTGTCGGTCTGAACCTGTGAGTCCAGCGAGCTGAACGTTCCTGGAACCACAGGAAGCTCTTCGGGTTAAAAAGTCCAATAAATTCCAGAGATAAACGGATATTCTGCACATTTAGATTCAACTTTTCTAAAAGTCTTCTCTGAGCATCTTTGTGTTGAGGAAGCAGAACCAAACGTAGAATCTGAAGCATCAGCACTCAGTGAAAGCTGTTCCAGACTCCCTGAATCTTTTTGTAATATTCTGCTCTGTTGAGGTTTCAAAGCTCCTCCCAGCTTTTCTGGAAATTAGACTCGTCACTCAAGTTCAGATGACTTGAACCTTTTGGTGTATTTGTGGCTCATTTACGATCTGCCACTTCCATGTAAATAAAGGGGAGATTGTTGCTTATTCTGACTTTAAACCGAGTAAGTCGGTGACGATCTTCTCCCTGGAAGGCGTTTTCCAAAGAGTACACACGGAAAAATCCGCTGTTATCAAACTGTACACAGCCCGAGTGTGACAGGTCTAACATGCTACATGCTACGTGCTAATCTTCAGCTACCTTCTTGTGTGTTTTACAGGACTTCCTGACCGTGTATTGTCCAGAGATGGGAGCCAACCCAAAAACTTTCGGAGTCTTCCCTACGATGACGATCCAGCAGCTGACTGAGCAGTGTGCCACACGCTTTGAACAAGGTACACGTCTGGTTTTCATCTCCTCGACCCCTGAAATCACCGCCGGACAGCGAACCGTCTTCGATATGAACCCTTCCACATAACCACACGAGCTAACGGTCATCACTGAAACCGCGTTTTATTTATTCATCTTCATTTTCATTTTGTCAGGTTGTAAGGTTAGTCTGTCACAAGGCCGGTATACATGGCGACATGACCAAGTGTTAAGAAGCTTAGCTGCACGTATTGAAGATAAACGAAGGCAGGTAAACTTAGGAGGGTCTAAGGTGAAGAGTATGTGGAGTTGGGGGCAGAAGCAGAGCAGTGAGGATGGAAAGTTAGAATTTGTCCAGTGGAAGTAGGATATAGAGGATTTGTTGCAAAGTCTGTTGTCTCATTGTTGAGGGAGCTGGGTGTAAGTGGACAGAGTGTGAGGAAAATAGTGAAGGAAGTGTCAGATGAAGCAGTAAAATCCAGTCAGTGGATTTGGATTAGAAGAAGCAATAGCAGCTGGGGGCCCAGCAGGGGGAGCACTTAGGGTAAACAGACTCTTGTAAGAAACAAAAGACGAAATTCAGGATATTTAAGTGGAGGGTTTGGCCCATGTGAGCCTTTTGAAACCAGGCGGCCATTTTGGGTGAGTTGGCCTGTATGGCTTTGTTTTTGCTGGCATTTTTAGTGATTTTAGGACTGTTTAGGTGAGTTTGTCTGCTGAATCTGCTAGTGTGTTTTGTCTTGCCTCCACCTCTGGCACCCTCTATACTTTCATTACCCCCTACCCGAACCAGGGTTTGTATCCCCACCCCGCTGTGACTGGTGTGCAGTTGGTGAGAGGCTGGGGTAGCCTGCGGCTGTGGAAGAAAAGATGGTGGTTGTGGTGTGAGGAGCAGTGATGGCTGGCATTAGGGGAGTGACTCTGGGACGCCAGTGATCGCTGTCTAGCCTCCTGGAGGTGTCGTGGGTCCAACTAGACAAAACACTGATGAAAGGAGGTTCCCACCTGATGACACCAATGACATGTTGGTCAGCACTGCTCACTGGTCTATATTACAGGGATTATAGGGAATTATTCACTGAGTCGGGTCCATTATTTTTTTCTTTAGCACAAGTTTCTTGTGTTTACCTTAAATCAAATTCGGTTTTATTCAGTGTGGTGGTCGTAATTCCCACATGCTAAACAGAGGCGGCTCAGCTCTGCATCGATGCATGTTGCGGGCCGAGCCGGTTTCAGCCTGAACCAGGCAGTTCTAACATGTTCTCAAACTTGTTTTTCACCATTGTTTTTAGCTCAAGGCAGCGTTTTGCTATGTCCTAACAATAAAGTGAATGTGGTAACTTATTTCAGGGTGAAACGGAGAACACACGACCTATAATGAGGCGTAACAGCAGTGGACCGACTTAGATATTCACACATTAAAGTGTGAAAGTTCGAGGGCGGAACGGGAGGCGTCTTTTCACAAGTTGATGATTGAGAATTTCCTCAAGTATTAATGAAATGTTTGTAGGATGCTTTGGACAAAGCAATAACCACAGAGATGGTGAAACAGTTTCCCTTCAAACCCTGTTTTTGCAGCTCGTTTTATAGCAGCTGGTTTTTGGGCGTGATCAACGAAAACATGGTTTCCCTTTTTTCCCGTCCAACCCCTGAATTACTTTTACTACGAGGGCTGAGCAATTTTATCGATACTGCGATATATATCGATATTTCTTTTCCAGATAAGGTATCAATTTTTTTTCTTCTTTTTTTAATTTTTTTTTTTAATTTGAAAAAATATATATATAATTTTTTATTAATTTCTTTTTTAAATTTCTTTATTTAATTTTTTAAAATTATTTTTATATTTATCTTTTTTCATTTAAAATTATTATAAAATCGCATCGTAGGCTGAATATCGTGTATCGTGAGATTAGTGTATCGCTGCAGCCCTATTTACTACATGATTCCACCTTAACTGTCAGCTTATACTGATATCTGTTTTCAGCGTACAAGATGACGGCAGCTGGAGTCATACCTCTTTGTTGTTCCCTTCCAGACTCCTTCATGCTCAGCTTGTACATGGATGATGTTCAGCAGCCCGTCACCCCGACAGACCTGGCCCTCAGTGTGAAAAACAGCTGCCCACCGGGAGGCTACTGCTTCGTCTACCATCCTGTCGGCCAACCTGGCAACCTGCCGGGCCGCACGTGCCCCTCTGCTCCGCGTCCAGCACCGCCTCCAGCACCACCCCCGGCTCTGGCCCCAGCTCTGCCTCCAGCAGTGCCTCCAGCTCTGGCTCCGCCCACTGCTCTGCCCCCAGCTCTGCCTCCAGGTCTGGCTCCGCCTCCAGCTCCGTCCCCAGCTCTGCTTCCAGCAGTGCCTCCAGCTCCGCCTCCAGGTCTGGCTCCGCCTCCAGCTCCGTCCCCAGCTCTGCTCCAAGCTCCGCCCACTGCTCTGCCCAAAGCCCCGCCTCCAGCTCCGCCCACTGCTCTGCCCAAAGCTCCGCCTCCAGCTCCGCCCCCAGCTCTGCTCCAAGCTCCGCCTCCAGCTCCGCCCAGTGCTCTGCCCGAAGCTCCACCCCCAGCAGTGCCTCCAGCTCCGCCCCCAGCTCTGCTCCAAGCTCCGCCTCCAGCCCCGCCCCCAGCTCCACCTGCAGAAAGCCTCCACACAGCCGACACGGCAGCTGTCAGTGCTCCAGAGCCTGAGCAGGAAGAGGAGAGTCTGATTGACTTGTAACTGCATCACGTGTCGCATCAACAAAACTGTAGAAGAGACAAAAACAGGAGGAGAAACGTATGAAATGTATTTGAATCTCAGGTCTCACTTCAAATATTAATCCAATATAAAGGGAAATGAAAACAGCTGATGTGGATCAGTTTTGATGCAGCAGCTAACACGAAACAGCCAAAAAAAGAAGGATTTCTGAACCAACAAGGGGTCTGGAACCCCTCGTATGTGGTTCAATACAACAACAAAAAATACATGTAACATGCATATATATCATGTTTATACTCAATACTTGATGCTACGCTTTGTGACGTTCAAACCTTCTGCTGCAGACAGCAGAGGACTGGAAGTTACCGATTACTTGGATTGTATTAAGTGGAGGAAAATGTGTCGTCACCACATGTAGATCAACGTTACTGTGGAAAAGTAGCCACTAAAACTCCTGAAAGGGGTGTGTAGTAGCAGCTAAAAGGGACCAAATCTTCCAAAACTTACCTTTTGTACAATTACACTCAGTGTACTGTAAATAAACAACCTTTCACAACTAATAAACGCTGCTTTACATTTGTTGAGAATGGTGAAACAAATCTATCACAATGAATAACGGTTGCTTCAGAGAGCAGTAAACCCAGAAATGAGACCAACTACTGGGCTTCCAGGATGTGAAAACTCTTTTAAAACTGTCACTTATAAATATTAAACTGTATTAAACAGCCCAACAGAGACTCACACCATCCTACATGCATGTACTGAACGTTAAAAAGCAGCAGGATTCCAAAATAATGGAAATAATCAACAGTAGAATAAATGGTAATGTCTCTGCTTTATGTGGGGGACACTGACATCTAGTGGTCAGGTTGGGAATAGCATCCATTTTAAGAGCCATCCACTGCATCTTTATGAGGCTAAATTACCTGTGGGGGAGAAAACAAGCAGCTTCAGAGTCACTCTGAATGATTATCTGAACGATAATCCTCTTTTACAACCCTTTTGTTGCCGTTAAAATAGAAATCTCCTCTCCTGTGTAGAGGAAAACAGATTCAAATGGTTCCTTCTAAGGGAATAAAAACATTTTCATTCGGTAAAATCATGAGATTAAAATAGAAGTTTCTCATTTCTTTGCTATTCTTTCTGTGTATTACTGTGAGGTTGGGCTGCGTGAGAACTCGATCTTCCCAGAGTTTGGAAATAAGATTCAGATTTACTTCTAGTACTTCTACACTGACATGAAAGCCTCAGAAAAGAAGAGAGCTCATGTCGGTCAAACATCTCCCGAACATGAGACAACTTTTAGAAAAAGCTTTAAAAACATCTGGAACAGACGAACTCCTGACATCGTCTCACATCTACAGACAAAGTCTCTGAGTTTGAAGATTTAACAAAGACTCCAGATCTTACAGGGTCACTATTTGTAAGATTATTCTGAGATTATTTCCCATCATGCACCTGGTGGAAACTCGTAACAGCGATGAGGTCGACCGATCAGCAGCTTTTAGCCTCGGCTGCATGTTTAAAGGGACAGTTCGCCTCTTTTGACATGAAGCTGTGTGACATCCCATATCAGCAACATCATTTCTGAACATCTTCTTACCCCCTGCTGCGTCCTGTGAGCAGAGTTCCAGCCTCGTTTTGGTGTTGATGAAGGTAGTCCGGCTAGTTGGCTGGGGTTTAAAAAATAAAACGTCAGACCTCAAAATCGCTTGGCCCTATTTTCTCTCCCTTCGTATCACTGCCTGCTGTGCAGACCGAGCAGCAAACACCGTAACAGGCGCGGCAGTGATACGAACGGAGAGAAAATAGGGCCAAGCGATTGTCTGCACTGAAGGGCTGTGTTCGAAATCGCATACTACATACTCATCGATCAGAGAGTATGCAGAGCGTTTACCCACAATGCATTTTGCTCCTGCCCGAGCCGAAATCTGCCGGCCTGAAGCTGATTTCCCTTAAGCTCTAAACTCTGTAAACTTTAGCAACATTTGAAACATTTTCAGGTGAGAAAGTAGTCGTTTAGATCCCCAACGTGTTGAAAACCTGACAAAATACCGGCTGTTTACAATTTTGTTCCCACGAATTCGGCGCTACTAAAGCTAGCCGCAGTGAGCAACGCACTTCCGGTTATTTTCACAAAATAAAATACCCGTTGCCTTTTATCATAGGGAAAGCCATTACCATACAATTGGTGCTTTTGTTTTGAAAACAGGAAGTGAACCTACCCTCGTTGTAGCTAGCTTGAAACTGCCGTTTTGACAGGAAATGACGATCGGCGACGTCACGTTACGTTGCATCTTGGGTAGTTTGAGTATGAGTAGTAACCTCATGATGCATACCCAACATTTCGGAGAATCTAGTATGCATCCAGGAACTTCTCACTTACTCAAACTCGCATACTAACTCAGAAAGTTATTAGTAGTAGTAGGAGAAGGAGAAGGAGGAGTAGTATGCGGTTTTGAACAGAGCTAAGGTCTTAACCAGTTCAGTTGACTGAATGAAACAAGTCAGCTGTGCTGCTGCAGGGCTGGAACAAGAACCTGCAGCCACACCGGCCCTTTCACGGGTCAGTTTGAGACCGCCGGTGCAGAGGTTTCAGGAGTAGATGGATGCACAGATGTAGGTCCGAGTTGAAGTATCGGAGGGAACGTGTGCACACAGCTGATTATTGGCTGCAGCTGTGATGAAAAGCAGAACAAATCTGCTTGTGAGCAGAAACTGATCGTCTCTGAGGCCCTTAAAATGAACAGATTCCTTAAAGGAGGTGTGAAACACACCTGGATGCTTCTGTTTGTTCTTTAGAAAATAAAACCAAACAAAAAGACAAAAGCACGCGAGCCTTTGTGTTTAGATCTTAATGTGTGAAGAGCGAAGGGGTCCGACTCCTCTCCTGTACAGTAGCACTTAACACAGCCGTTTAAGAACCATAGAAGACGAACGTCATCGTCTAAATATAAACCCCATTGGAGGGATCTGCAAACAGGACGATGAGAGCGTTCCTGATGAGAGCGTCCGTGCAGCGAGGTGACTCAGGCCTCGGCTGGAAGCTTGTTAACATCAGAGCCGAGGCGCCATCATTAGGACCAGCGGCTTCCTGCCCGCAGGTCATTATTTCCAACGAGATCCGTAACAAGGTGCTCGAACGGTGCCGAGATCCACCGTTTCTCCCTTTGTGTTTGTTTTCTGAGGACGTTTGATGACCCGGGGGCCACAGCGTCCCACATTCATCCGTCAATGGATGCGTCCAATCCAAGAGACGGCGGGAGTCTCACTGACGAGGTGCTTCAGCAGTAGTGATGAACGCCACACACACGGCGTTCATTTAACCCCACGAGTCCATTAAATCTCTGGATTATCATATCAAACCCGACGCTTTACTCCAGACGTGTTTGAGAAAATGGTTTTCTTGTTCCAGACTCGTCTCAGGTAAAGTCGGTCTCTCACTCCTCCTGGCAGAAACGTTCAGGATGTAAAGCGTCTGTGCGAGCCTCTTCAGAGGCGACTTTCCCATCGATCCAGATCCGTCTTCCAGTCCCTGACGAGGGAAAAACGTCCCAACACAACCAATTAAACTGCATTCATGCAGCAGCTTTGATATGAAATTAAAAAAAGAAAAAGAAAAGGATTTACAACAGTAAGAAAAAGGATAAAAAGATTTAATTAATATAGTAAAACAATGCTAAAAAGGACAGTTGGAAGTAAAATACTTAAACTTGACTTTAAAAGAGAGCTAATCAGTTTAAAACCTTCATCTTTAGGGTTATTTCTGTGCTTTAAAGAAACAAATACGTTTGTTCTGCATTGCTGAACAACTACAAGAAGTTTAAACAGTTCAATCTTTGTCTCATCAGATCGGAGAGTTTTCCTGCTTTTCACAAACAATTTTCTGAGATCCTATGTTTGGTACAAAAATACAAACTGCTGTCCTGCTGCTGTGGAAAGTTACGGAGAGTTTAAGGAAGTTAGCTGTGATCAACACCTGAACATCTGCTGTGTGATTTCATGCAGTAACACATGAAGCTGTTCCTGCAGTCAGACCAGAAACACTCCAGCTCTACATACAGATACAGATAGTTCCTCTGTTGATCCCAGAGGGAAACAGTTTAGCAGCGTAAGCTGTAAGCTAGCAGCAGATGCTAGCAAACAATGCTTTCTCATCAACAGTGATGGACCAAGCAGGTTGATGAGTTACAGAACGGAACCGTTCAGCCAGAAAGCTTCAGCTAACAAAGTAATGTGGGAACAATAATGTTCAGCTTTTAGAAAATAACAGCAATAACTCCTTAGAAGCTGGTGTATGTCATCTTTATTAGCTAAGCTGTTAGCGTTAGCTGCTGCTGAAGGAGAAAATAACAGCAATAACTCCTTAGAAGCTGGTGTACGTCACCTTCATTAGCTAAGCTGTTAGCGTTAGCTGCTGCTAAAGGAGAAAATAACAGCAATAACTCCTTAGAAGCTGGTGTACGTCACCTTCATTAGCTAAGCTGTTAGCGTTAGCTGCTGCTAAAGGAGAAAATAACAGCAATAACTCCTTAGAAGCTGGTGTACGTCACCTTCATTAGCTAAGCTGTTAGCGTTAGCTGCTGCTAAAGGAGAAAATAACAGCAATAACTCCTTAGAAGCTGGTGTACGTCACCTTCATTAGCTAAGCTGTTGGCGTTAGCTGCTGCTAAAGGAGAAAATAACTCAATAAATAAACCATGAGGAGTTATTTCTCAGATGCTTCCATTTCCCTGCTCTGAAGTTCAGGCTCTGAGAGTTGGAACTGATCCCTCTTTGTGGCTCAGCTTCTTCAGTCCAGCGTTGAACTGGACCAAGTTGTTAAAACAGTGGGATGAAAAGTGGCTGCTGCACATCCACAGTCTTTAGCTAACTCTGCTGGAACATTAGCCTCAGATAGAGTTTATCCACTGGGCTCTGATATCCTCTGAGGCTGCTGCTGGATGGAAGATGCATGCTCCTCAGAGCAGCTGACAGCAGAACATTTCCACCAGAAGCTGGCTTCATCCGTCCAGCAGGGTGGATGTGAGTGGGCGGGGCTTAGCAGAAGAGGCGGAGCCAACTTAAGGAGTCTTTATCTAACTCTGCTGGAACATTTCCACCAGAAGCTGGCTTCATCCGTCCAGCAGGGTGGATGTGAGTGGGCGGGGCTTAGCATATGAGGCGGGACTTAGTAGAGGAGGCGGAGCCAACCTTTGAAACGAAAATCAGAATGGCTCGTTAAATGAGGAACTTTCAATCACAGAGGAACTAAATAAATACACTTTTACACCTGATGGTGACTCAGACGCCCTGATATATGCTGCCAGGAACAGGAAGAAGGAGTTTTACACAATATGTCACCTTTAAAGATGGAGCTCATGCCTGTTCTCCATAAAGTGCAGCTCAGAGGTTGGAGGGCTCCAAGTTCCACACCAAATTGGACTGGTTTCAACACAAAAACATCTCCAGACTCAATTTAACCCACTAAAACGAACAGAAAAACAGATTTTAACACATTTATTTAATCGGGGATAAGTCAGTCAGTCACTAACTGAAGATCTGAGAGGGATCGAAACATCGTCAGCAATAAAATAAGAGGACTTGGAGAGAAAACTCCATTGTTTGGTGCATCTGCCACAGAGTAGGAATGAAGACTTTAATGATATTCAGTAATAAGATGCAGCAGCAGCTCGGTGAGTCTTTGTAGCAGGACACTAACAAGCTGTTTAAAGGTGGTGCTCCGCCACGGCAGAGTCAGACTGATCTGCTGAGGGGTGTTTACGCTCCTGTGGGGGTGTGTTTGGGGGGACGTGGGTTACAGCACTTCAGTCCAGGGTTCAGACGTATATAAGACGGCACGCCGGTGGCGTCCGGCCACCTTCGAGCTGCCCGCAGCACACTGCAACCACAAAGGGTTCCTCCAACGTTCTTTCAGATTAGAGCAGAAAAAAAGATGTTTTTTTAAAAGTAAGCAGGAAAAATCGTTTGTTTGTTTGTTGCTGGGGTTAGTTAGTTCCTTCCTTCCTTCGGTGGTGGTTCGTGGTTTCTGGTGTGGAGGCTGAAGGCTGCTTCAAACTTCCAGAAGACTGACAGACTCTCATTCCTCTGAGAAGCAGGTAAGACTCATCGAACAGAAACCTTCAGCCAACAGTCTTCATCACGTGTGAAGTCCAATGATTTGCTTTAGTTTGTCTGCTGGACGTTTGATGGACTTTAAACTCGGCTTCAGGTGTTAAAAACAGACGCCAGAAGAAGCCCGAAGATGCCGATGTTTGAGGATCGGTGCCGTTTATAACAAGGAAAACTTCACCGTTCTCCAAATTATTACCAATAAGAGCTTTAATGGGTAAAACAGATTGTAAAAAGATCTGGTTACGCAGGAGATAATTCATTAAAAAATAAATACAAACGCTGATGAAGCTGAACATCGGAGCCCTTCTTCCATTCCACCTTAACAGCTCTGATCCAGTGAGCTTTAAGGATGCTCCATAGGTTCTCGGTTGGGGGGGGGGGTGACGGTGGCACCACCACGAGTCACAGCAGCCAAAGACTCGGCGATACTTTCTGCAGCAGGAAGTGGTCCCAACAGGGTCCGACCATCTGACTCCACCTGACTCCACCTGACTCCACCTGACTCCACCTGACTCCATCTGACTCCATCTGACTCCACCTGACTCCATCTGACTCCATCTGACTCCATCTGACTCCACCTGACTCCATCTGACTCCACCTGACTCCACCTGACTCCACCTGACTCCATCTGACTCCACCTGACTCCATCTGACTCCATCTGACTCCACCTGACTCCATCTGACTCCATCTGACTCCATCTTACTCCACCTGACTCCATCTGACTCCATCTGACTCCACCTGACTCCACCTGACTCCATCTTACTCCACCTGACTCCACCTGACTCCATCTGACTCCATCTTACTCCATCTTACTCCACCTGACTCCACCTGACTCCATCTGACTCCATTTTATTTCATCTGACTCCACCTTACTCCACCTTATTTCATCTGACTCCACCTTACTCCACCTTACTCCATCTTATTTCATCTGACTCCACCTTACTCCATCTGACTCCCTTACTCCATCTTATTTCATCTGACTCCACCTTACTCCATCTGACTCCACCTTACTCCATCTTATTTCATCTGACTCCACCTTACTCCATCTTATTTCATCTGACTCCACCTTACTCCATCTGACTCCACCTTACTCCATCTTATTTCATCTGACTCCACCTTACTCCACCTTACTCCATCTTATTTCATCTGACTCCACCTTACTCCATCTTATTTCATCTGACTCCACCTTACTCCACCTTACTCCATCTTATTTCATCTGACTCCACCTTACTCCATCTTATTCCATCTGACTCCACCTGACTCCATCGCTCCACCACCCCCTGGCTGACGTAGCAGCCTCGTTGGGACGTGTTGGCCCTCCACCAACCATCCAGAACTCCACCCATCTGGACCGTCCAGTGAATAAAAGAGTTTCAAATTAAACAGTTTTTTAAATCTGCCTTTTAGTCCCAAAATGCTACAAAAAAACAGCTTTGTTGAGGTTTTTAAATCCAATTTGTGACTGATTATTTATTTATTTTTATTGGCTGACCATATATATATATATATATATATATATATATATATATATATATATATATATATATATATATATTTATATTTAAATACATGTATATCATATTATATATGTATAATACACTGTAATCAATTTACCGTTTTTATAGGTTTTATTAATCATTGGGATTTTGAATCAGATTGAGATTCGGATGTCGTTTAGATGCTGAATTTAAGCAGCTCTGTGATAAATGTGGTGTTAAAAGTCACTAAATCATTCTTTAAAATCTAAATATTTCTTCATTACTGCATGGATTCACCTATTCACTCAATTCAAAGCCATATTTCTCCGTTTATTTTTAGATTTGTTTATTAAAGCTAACAAATTAGTGTTTAAAGCAAAGAAACAGACTTTTGATTTGAGGCCATTTTTAATCTGTTATTGTTTCTTCTGTATAATAAAGTGTATTAGTGGGATTATTAACCTTTAACCTGTTTGAATCAGAACATTAAATAACCTGATCTAACCGTTTCTATGCAGATTTGTGGCATCGATCAACACTTTTTCCTCAGTTTGAAGAATAAACAGCTCATTTAACTCATCTTAAGGTTTTTTTTGTTTGTTTTTTAGGATGTCTGAGCCTCCTCGCATGTCCTTCCTGTTGCTTTGCATTCTGGGTATGACCTCGGTGATGTCCGGCTTCCCTCAGCCTCGACTACCTCTCAGGTGGATTTTTTTCAGTAAAAAAACTACAAGTTTCTGAATGAAATCAGAACATTTCGACCCATGTTGTTCCAATCAAAGCGTTTTCCGATCACACAAACTCAGTTTGGTTTCATCTTATCTGACTCCAGAAGTCCTGAGGATCCAGACGAACCGAAACGAGGCGACTGGGACATCCTCTTCCCCTCCATCTCCCTCCATGACTGGAATATCCAAATGATGTCGGCGCCCAGCCTCAGAGCGTCCGCCGACAGCAAAGCGGGACTGATGAGGGAGGCGTGGCTCTTTGCTCCGGAGAGGACGGAAGCGAGGTAACAGAAAAGCTTATTAAACTGTAGAGGTGAGGTTCAGATGGGTCCCAAGGTAAAAAAAGCATCCACCTGATGACACTTTTTACCTGTAAATAATCATGTTTCCTCTCACAGACACAAAAACCATCTTCTGTAGATAAAATGTCACATTGAGGCCGACAGGTAGCTCCAAACAACCTGGAAAACCACAAATATATGAGCGGCTCTACAGTTAAACGAGTTTAATAAAGTACAATATTACACATTAAAACAAGAATCTGAGGAAGCAATCTTCTGTTTAAGGGATGGTTAGCTTAGCTGAGGCCATAATAAAGGATGCTAGCTGCTAACTGCTAACAGAATCTGCCCAACAGTGTAGCTAAAGCTCATTTATTTCCACCAAATCTGAAAGAAAACAAAAGTAATGTTTCTACTGAGCTTCTACTGACTCTTTTTTCCGGTCATTAAGCAACATTTACTGTTGGTTATTGTGTCATATTTAAGCGGGAGCTGCTGGCGTTGTCAGATAAATTAAAGAAAGCATAAAATGATGCTTTAAAGCTTAAAAATAGGTAATTTCTTTACTCTTCTGTTCTTTATTTCTGAACAAATAGAACACAAAAACCATCTTCTGTAGATAAAATGTCACATTGAGGCCGACAGGTAGCTCCAAACAACCCGGAAAACTACAAATATCTGAGCGGCTCTGCAGTTAAACCAGTTCAATAAAGTACAATATTATCAGAAATTAAGGAGTTTTTGTTTTGTTTGTTTTCTAAAAATCAGACATAGCAACAACAACAAAAAAAAATTCCTAAAAATCAATGTTGTTGCTGATCATTGACATATCCCAGACCATAATTATCCCCGCTCAACAATTCCACTTTGCATTCTATATATTGCAAATATAGCAGTTTGTGGGTTTTTTTGGTTTTTTTACAGAAATTGGCATTTATATCATATAAACCAGTATTTAAAGTGTTAATTTTTGAAAATAATTGAAAACTTGGTAGTTATGATCAGAACTGAAGTGGAATAAAAGATCTATGAAAAAAAAAGCGGAAAAAAATGTTAACATATGATGTTTTTAGGTCGTTTTCAGAAATCAGACATTAAGGAGGTTTTTTTGTTTGTTTGTTTTGTTTTTTTAAAAATCAGACAAAGCAAAAAAATAAAAACAAAATCAATGTTGTTGCTGATCATTGACATATCCCAGACCATAATTATTATTAGATGTAATTGGAATAAAAGATCTATGGAAAAAAAAAAAAAAGCAGAAAAAAATATTAACATATGTTTTTAAGTCGTTTTAAAACGGGACAAAAAAGTCCCTTTTCAGAGATTAAGTTGTGTTTTAAATCAGGTGTGAGGGTTAAATAATTAACGAGTTAACTCTGGACCTCACTAGCAGATATGTGACATTAGATCATCTTCCTCCATAAATAAATGACCGAACGTAAAACCTCAGAAAGTTCTTAAGGGTTCACAGTCCTTCCAAAGTGTAAACAGGAAGAATAAATGACCAACCAGAGCATCGTTAAGGAAAGGAAACCCTGACCGTGTGTTACCTCGCTCTGTCTGCAGCGTGGAGGGGGTGTGGCCCGCCGAATGGACGTCCGAAGGCGCCCGGCTGCTGAAGAGGAACATGGTGGTGGCCGACGACGCCGCCTTCAGGGAGAAGAGCAAGCTCCTCACGTCCATGGAGAGGCAGAAGTGGCTCAACTCCTACATGCAGAAACTGCTGGTGGTTAATTCTTGATGACATTCCAGTGTTTGTTGCACTTTTTACCACAAAAATCAGAACAAGTCTGTGAACGCATAGCTGGCTGAAAGCCTCTAACATCTGCGGGGGGGTTTCAGAGCTGAAAACAGGACGCTGTAGACATCAAAAGCTGTTTGTTATGCACCATTTTATTCCATCTCTCATTTGAACTGTGTTAGTAGTTTAGATGAAAGCAGACATTCATTCAACGCTGAAGTCTAAAGTTTGTGGCTCCTGATGAAAATATGTTGATGTTTGTTCAGTTTGTGAGATAATAAATATGTTTTGTGATGTCTGGGACTCGTGTTTGACTTCATTTGGATCCGTTAGTCCATCCACACCGGCAGCACGAGCAGAGACTTCCTTCCTTCCTCTCCTCCGGCTCTTTCAGAGGAGATAAAATGTTAGCCGAGCCTCAGAGAGCCTCAAACTGAAAGACCCCTGAACATGCAGGACATTGGCTGTGTTCGAAACCGCATACTACATATTACATACTCGATCAGACAGTATGCAGAGCGTTTACCCAGAATGCATTTCACTATTGCCCGAGCCGAAATCAGCCGGCCTGAAGCTGATTTCTCTTAAGCTCTAAACTCTGTTAACTTTAGTGTTGTGGCCATTTATGTTTTGTAAGTCATGGGTTCTATCGGTTTGGTTTTCTTTGGGCAAAAAAAATTCTTACAATTTGGATGAAAACGAAAGTTAACACTTTTAGATCTTGTTAAATCAAAATAAGTTGTTTTTTTTGTTATTGTTTTGTTCATATTATTTTTGTTGTCAAAAATAAAACTACATGTATTTTTTAACAATCAACTGAAGTGCGTGCAAGAACAAAACCACCTGCTCGCCACCCACGGCCTTTGTTGGAAAATATAATTTGGAAACTTAAAAGGCCGCAACATTTGAAACATTTTCAGGGGAGAAAGTAGTCGTTTAGATCCCCAACGTGTTGAAAACCTGACAAAATACCGGCTGTTTACCATTTTGTTCCCACGAATTTGGCGCTACTAAAGCTAGCCGCAGTGAGCTAACGCACTTCCGGTTATTTTCACAATAAAATACCCGTTGCCTTTTATCATAGGGAAAGCCATTACCATACAATTGGTGCTTTTGTTTTGAAAACAGGAAGTGAACCTACCCTCGTTGTAGCTAGCTTGAAACTGCCGTTTTGACAGGAAATGGCGATCGGCGACGTCACGTTACGTTGCATCTTGGGTAGTTTGAGTATGAGTAGTGACCTCATGATGCATACCCAACATTTCAGAGAATCTAGTATGCATCCGGGAACTTCTCGCTTACTCAAACTCGCATACTAACTCAAAAAGTTAGTAGGAGTAGTAGGAGAAGTATGCGGTTTCGAACACAGCCTTGCTCCTCTCAGGTCCAGGTCAACAGTTTGAGGTCTACAGGGGGATCAGCACCAGGTCTACAGGGGGATCAGCACCAGCTCCTCCAGCTGTGCGATGGCGTCCTGCAGCTGCATCCTGCTGACCAGCCTCCGTCTGTCCCTCCTCTGCAGCAGCTCCGCCTCGGCATCACGCAGCAGCTCTGCGGCTCGGGACGCCGGGAGCTCGTCGGGAGCGTCGACCCCGCTGCAGGGGTGGTCCACGCCGGGTCTGAGGGGCCCCTCAGGCTGCAGCCTGGCCCGACACACCCGTGGGATGGAGGGCAGGGAGGAGGCGCCACGTCCCTCCGGTGGACTCGCTGCTCCTCCTCTGGGGTCGACACATCCTCTGCTTCCCCTCTGAGTTCCCTGAGAGAGGAGATGAATAAATAAACATCACATTCAGCTGCAACATGTGCAATATATACCATGCAATGTGTGTAATTCCGGAAAAATGTGCAATATTTTATTAGTTTAAATAACTCTGTTCCTGTACTGTGCCTTCATTTTATTTAAATATATTTAAATTTATTTTGAACATAGTTTTGTTTTTATTTCTGATTGTTTTATAAGCACCTTTGGAGTTGCAACCAAATGTCATTGTAATGTAAATTATAATGACAATAAAGGCGATTCTGATTCTGATTCCCTTCTTCTGTCTTCATACCGCTGAATCTCACTGACATCTTCTTCAGAGTTTTATTAAATTCCTTCTTTCACTCTACACCTGAATGAGCTTTGAATCGCGTCTCACACCTGCAGCCTCACGAGCACCTCGTCCAGTTTCTCCAGCCCACGACGGTCTCCATGGTGACACACCTTTGGAACCTCACTGGGAGCTCGTGAAGACCTCATGTCGTCAGGATCCGCCAGATGACCGTCCATCACGCTGTCCTGTAAACACACACAGCTGAGCGTCACATTTCTGTCCAGAAAGAAACATAAACTAACAAACTAGTAACTGCCTTTTACAGGAACCTCTGCTATTCATTCCTGAGGATAGATGGGTTCCTTCAGTTATCAGGCCCCTCTCTGTGGAACCAGCTGCCAGTTTGGGAGGCAGAGCCTTCAGTTATCAGGCCCGTCTCTGTGGAACCAGCTGCCAGTTTGGGAGGCAGAGCCTTCAGTTATCAGGCCCCTCTCTGTGGAACCAGCTGCCAGTTTGGGAGGCAGAGCCTTCAGTTATCAGGCCCCTCTCTGTGGAACCAGCTGCCAGTTTGGGAGGCAGAGCCTTCAGTTATCAGGCCCCTCTCTGTGGAACCAGCTGCCAGTTTGGGAGGCAGAGCCTTCAGTTATCAGGCCCCTCTCTGTGGAACCAGCTGCCAGTTTGGGAGGCAGAGCCTTCAGTTATCAGGCCCCTCTCTACCTTTAAGATCAGGCTTAAAACTTTCCTTTCTGATAAAGCTTATAGTTAGGGATGGCTCAGGTGACCCTGAAACATCCCATAGTTAAGCTGCTATAGGCCCAGCCTGCTGGGAGAGCTCCCATGATGCACCTCTCCTCCACATATGACATTATTGTTGTCATTAACTTGTGTTTCTCATTCTCAGCGGTGTGTGTTAAACTGGACAAACCATTTCTAAACAGAGGTCTCAGGTTTCACCTTCCAGCTCCAACAATGCAGCATCGACTCTCCTGGCAGGAGGTTTCCGCTCACACCTCGGATCATGTGACCAACACAAGCTGCTTCCGACGGGTGAACAACTCACCATCCACGTCCAGAAAACCTTCTCCACCTGTTTCCAGCTCAGATACGCTTCCAGGAGGTCCGAGAGCTGCCGAACACGAACACAATCCTACAAAAAGAAACGCTTTATTCAGCGAGACAGTAAAAACTGAAGCTCATGTGTTTTATTTCATTAGGAAATCTCTCAAATAAGAACACATGTGTAACTGACTAAAAGATAACCTGATTTTTTATTGAATAAATAAGTTAGAAAACTCATTTTATTTCTCATTAAATAGTTTCTTTAGACGTGGTTTCGTCAGCTCATATGAGAGGAGAATAAAGTCTAATAAGTCTAAGTCTGCATCTCGTCCTCCATCCTGGACGTTGGGGAACATTTGGACGGATGATCACTCGTTGATACCTAACCTTCCATCGAGAACAATGAACAAAGGAGTCGTTGGGATCAGGATTCAGTACAAAGACGGTTTAACTGGGTTTAACACAACAGGTAAAAGAGTTTTTATGTGCTACGTACCTCCTGTAGGGCGGCGGAGCTTCGACCAGGAGAGGAAGAAAGGCTGGCAGTCAGAACCTGAGGACGGATTGATTTCTTACAGTTAAATACCATCATTTGTTCAATTAATCAGCTAATTAACCCTTTAAACTGCACATCTTTTATCAGTTTGACAGCAGAAATAATCTGTTCTAAGGTTTTAAAGTCACCATCGTTGTATTCCGTCTTTATTTTTGTCACTTGTGGCTAAACAGAGGCATCTATAAACACCTTCACAGCCCGTTCCATGTTGCCTTCATACCACACATCGTTTTACGGTTTCAGAGTCTTTATCCTGACTGAGTTTGCTTCTGCAGTCCTGGACGGAGAGCCGTTTCATTAAAAATTAAAGCACTTTTATATCATGGCTCTTTTTATTTTAGTTCCTTTTACTCACATGAAGGTCGTAAAGATGTAAAAACTGAGCTGATTTATCTAAAAAAAAACTGAACAAAAAGCGAATACAAGCTGGAGCTCCAAAAACCTAAATGTGAAAACAGGAACCAGACCAAGAACTGGAACAAGAAGAAGATGAATGGCTGAGGTGAGGCGATGAGCATCTGGTAAAGACTGAGAGAAACCAAGAGGAGTAAATACTGAGGGAAACAGATGAGGAGGTGAAGCTGAGAACCAGACAGAAGGGATGTGAGGAAACTAAAATAATGACCAGAATCTGAAAACAGGAGCAGAAAACCAAAAGAATAAATGGTTAAGCCAAAAAAAAACACAATGAGGATGCGTCTCCTGCTCAAATGGACAAAAAGCAGGTTTATAGTCTCTGAAATCATCAATGTGACGGAGGAAGAGACGTTTAAACTCTTCCAACAGAGCAGCCGACGGAGGCAAAGCGACATATGATCAGAGATCACGTAGGGGAGGAGCCACAGAGATGGCCACGCCCCTTTATTCAAATAAAAAGGAACTGAAATAAAAGGAAGAGCCATGAAATAAATACGTTGGCTAATAAAAATGTTTATTTTTCATCTATTTCACTGACTAATTATTTATTTCAGCTTTTCTTCGTCCCGTGTTGGTTTCATGACCAGAGGAGGCGACGCACGCCGACTTTCCTGATTTAAGATAGAAACTAGGGCTGGGCGAGTTAGCTCGTTATTATAGCGTTAACGCATTGATTATTTAACGGGGGCCCCATTATTACACAAGGGGCGTCTGCTCAACCCACTACGTCACCCCTGTTGTATTATTTATTTATTTTATTCTGTAAAAGTCTGTTGCTCACAGGCTTTTATTTTGTAAAAGTCTGTTGCTCACAGGCTTTTATTTTGTAAAAGTCTGTTGCTCACAGGCTTTTATTTTGTAAAAGTCTGTCGCTCACAGGCTTTTATTTTGTAAAAGTCTGTCGCTCACAGGCTTTTATTTTGTAAAAGTCTGTTGCTGTCTGCTGTGGAACAGGAAAAGAAAGTAATCGGCGGATCCACCAAACATGGAGAAGGGTACGGAACTTTTACTCGGCCATTTTCATGTTAAAGTTCTTCCAGACGGCGGAGTCGACAGAACCAAAGTCATCTGTAAACACTGCCAAGTTGAATTGTCTTCTCAGCGTAGTAGTTCCAGTCTAAAATATCACTTAAAGGCAAAACACACAACTGATAGCAGCAAGTCATTCAAGGAAACAGACAGTGGAGCGAGGCTTCTACATAAAAACTACAGAAAGATGCTGATGTTAAAAGTGTGTTTGCACAACAAATGTTATGGCACTTTCATTCATATGGCAGCACATTTAAAATAAAACTAAATGCTAAAAGCTATACACTACTTTTGGATTCATTTTTGGATTCTGCGTACAAATGCGATTAATCGTGATTAATCAGGGAAATCATGTGATTAATTAGATTAAATATTTTAATCGTTGCCCAGCCCAAATAGAAGCAGCAGCTAACAACTTCGTATTTATTCCACCAATCACAGACTCAGGTGGGGACTGGTGGACCAGTCACAGAACACGTTGGACATTAAAGAAAGCTGGTAGTTTAAGAGCTTAAATTCTGACCTGTGAACTTCTTCTGAGAAGTTAAACTTTACTAACGATACAGAACAGCAGCTTATAGAAATGGAAAAGAGAAGATCTCCTCACAGCGTGAAGCGTCCGAGTTCGCTCGTCTGTGGCGGACAGCAGAGTCCGTCCCTGGTGTCTCAGATTCCCAACGAGCCACTGAAGCCTCCTCAACGAGGCCGAGTCCGGCTGGAACTCACCGGAAAACTCCGCTTTCACCTCACACAGAAAGCACACAAACACATGAGTCCAGAACCAGGTGTGGCAGCCTTCTACGGTGCGGCGCAGCGGCCTGACTCACAGCTGCAGGCCAGAGGAGCGTTTGGTCCAGCTGCTGTACCCGCTGCGCCACCAGGTCCTCCAGAGTCCCTGCTGCCAGCAGCCAGCCCAGAGCCAGGAGGAGGTCTCTGCTGGAGGAACCACCCCCACCTGCTTCTCCGGCCTCCACATACATCCAGGCAGCGTGGAAGCCGGTCTGCCACAGACCTGCAGCCACCAGCTGTCTGCGCTCTGAGGCAGAAGACACGTCCGGTCACTCCAGGAAAAGTGTTCTTTAAAAGCTCGATTCTTTCATTGGAAGCTCAAGAACAAGCCGGAGGAATCTCAAGTTAAATAAAGTGTTTATTGGTGGTCACACTGGGCTCAGTGGAACAGAGCTCCCGCAGGAAATCCGTCAGACCGAGCCCCGATTTCCGGGTACATTCTGTATTTATATGACTCATTATTTCACATAAGTCGGACTCTCACTCGACCGAGTAGGATTGGACATGAGTAGGTTCAACATGCTTCGTCATAATCTCTGGATCAGCCAAACAAGAGCTGTGTTCCAAACCGCATACTTCTCCTACTAACTTTTTGAGTTAGTATACGAGTTTGAGTAAGCAAGTTTTAAGTTTCAAGTTTTAAGTTCCCGGATGCATACTAGATTCTCAGAAATGTTGGGTATGCATCATGAGGTTACTACTCATACTCAAACTACCCAAGATGCAACGTAACGTGACGTCGCCGATCGTCATTTCCTGTCAAAACGGCAGTTTCAAGCTAGCTACAACGAGGGTAGGTTCACTTCCTGTTTTCAAAACAAAAGCACCAATTGTATGGTAATGGCTTTCCCTATGATAAAAGGCAACGGGTATTTTATTTTGTGAAAATAACCAGAAGTGCGTTGCTCACTCACTAGCTTTAGTAGCGCCGAATTCGTGGGAACAAAATTGTAAACAGCCGGTATTTTGTCAGGTTTTCAACACGTTGGGGATCTAAACGACTACTTTCTCACCTGAAAATGTTTCAAATGTTGCTAAAGTTTACAGAGTTTAGAGCTTAAGAGAAATCAGCTTCAGGCCGGCTGATTTCAGCTCGGGCAGGAGCGCAATGCATTGTGGGTAAACGCTCTGCATACTGTCTGATCGATGAGTATGCAGTATGTAGTATGTAGTATGCGGTTTCGAACACAGCCAGTGTGTGTGTGAATGTTGCACCTGCTTTCCCAGGCTAATTGTTTTGTCTCACTATGCCTGGATCATTTAAGGTCATATATCGTGTGCATCGTGGAAAAGTACAGAGTAGTGATCCTCCGATCAGTATTTTTTGGACCGATCACCAATCACCAAAATCATGATCTGCCCGATTGCCGATCACGGAAGGAATCGGACATTTCCATGCCTTTCATCTAGCAGAGAGTGCACCATTTATAGAAATTAAACTGCCAGAGGCAGCTGGGGACATGTAGAAGAAGAATCTGGTGGAGTCGGCAGAGAACATTTTGATTTGGTTCTAAATTAAGTTTTCAAATCTGACTATGCAGAAATTAGTTTGATTCTGAATATGCTTCAATAATTTTGTTCTATCATTTTGTTTTAATCATTAAAAAGAATGTAGTAAAAAAAACAACCAAGTAATGACAGGTGTATGTATTCCAACAAATGAAAGATCAACTTCGATATAGATTTCTGAGATTTTCAAGTGTAGCTAGCGCGACCGTGCCTCTCCGAAGCGCAGATAGCGTGACCGCAGTAAGTTTCACATCTTTCTGACACACTTTGAAGAAATTCCAGACAGGAGAGGTCATGTTGTCGAGATGCACTGTAAAGGTTTTGCCTGTTCGGTTCTGTACACACGTCACCTACCACATTAGAAAGTGGTCGCTAGTAATTTACGTCACATGATCGGTTTTTTGATCGGCATATTTTTCCGATCGCCGATCAGGCTATTTTTGGGCATTATCGGCCGATCATGATCGGCAGCAGATCGATCGGAGCATCACTAGTACAGAGCTAAGAACAAAGCCAATTTTAACAAAAAGTAAGGCAGCTCAGAACAGCAGAGTCCCTCTTTGTAAAATTCAATCAACATTTGGGACGAGTAAATGTTGTTTTCAAACTGTAAAGAGTAAATTACTGACCTGTTAGCTGAGAGGAGGAAACGATCCCAGTCGTCTGAAGGAGGCTGCTGAGAAGCTGCCAGAACTGATCCTCCTGAGAAACAGAAACAGATAAAAACTGTCACACTGAGTCTGTTTGTGGAGTCTTTTATGGGTAACTGAGCTTAATTATTATTTTCCGTGTAGCCTTGCTTGTTATATTCATTTCTTTGCATCCCAGTTGGCCCCATTCTGATAAAAGGAAATCAATAAAATGATATAATCTCAGGGTGTAACAATCTCTCTCAGTTCAGTTCTGCAGCTTCCTGAAGCTCTTTCAGAGTTTCTCTTTGGACATTTTCTGCTTTTTCACCCATCTTCAGTCCAGTCCTTGTACCTGAGCATCTTCAGAGGAATGTGTTTTTTCTTTGTTAAGCCACTTAACTCTGAGCTATGAACCATTCAGGCAAGAAAAAGGCTCCTAACTTAGGCCCGGGTTATTGACCCGGCCCGGGGCCCCTTTTCCTGTCTAATTATTTTCAAATAACGGCCACTATGAAAGCATAAAATAAAAAAGCAATTATTATGGCCTTAAATGCTGTAAAATAAAGTGTTTGTCTTACCTCTGGAAGCGCTTGTGGTAACTATATAATCGTAGATTTGATTAAATGTGATAGTATGTTTTGTTTTGTTATGTTTTGTTTTATGTATTGTTGTTTTTATCCTGTTGTAAAGCACTTTGAGTACCAGTTGGCTATTGTAAGGGGCTATATAAATAAAGATTGATTGATTGATAGTAGTTATTCTTTACCACTTTAATATCTCTTATTTTGTCTATATGGACCTTTGTGTCTAAAATAAAGTTTGATAATTATTTTAAAACTACTCCAAATGAATTTCTGACATTTTTCAGCAATAAAAAAAGCAGCTACCTCCTCGGGTCCGCCTCCAAATTTTGCCCGTCTGAAGGCCTCCGGTGCGGGTACATGGTCCAGGCCGGCGGCCGCCAGAAGCCGGCACAGAGCTCCAATCACCCGCTTCACCTCCACACTCACCGCCGCTTTACTCCGCTGCATTACAGCCGGACACAAACACGGCTGAGAATCAAAGTTCAGTCCCCTCAGCTGTCACTCACACCGGCAGCGACAAGCTAACTTTCATAAACAATCAATTTTCCCGCTTCCTGCTAAAAACAAAGAACTTCCGGGTCGTTGCTTTGGAAACGTGACTTCAGATTGATGTTTCTGTTGACCAATCAGAAACGTGATTCGAAGGCCGGTGGGCCGGACTTATTCTCAGCGTCTTCTGAGGCAACAACTCAACTTTTATGAAGTAAAGAATTTATAGAAATCCTTAAAGCTACTCGGGTTAAAAATAAATATACTTTATTGTTCCTCAAATATATACACAAGTTTAGTAGTATTTTGCTCATGTATTAACAAAAAAGTGTGCTAACTAGAGCTATAAGAAAAGTATGCTAATGTCACACTTTGAACAATTTTTCATAACACAAATAATTGAACTAAATTGGATTATTTCAAAAGAAAACAGGCCTTAAAATAAATTTAAAAAATGTGTTAAATATATATTTAAGTGCACTTATTAGGCTTGTTTTCAAAAGTACAAATACTTACACTTCAAATTCTGCTTTTCTACAATTTTATTTCCACTAAGTTTAGCACAAATTCAGTTGTTCCAAAATATCAAACTTAAAGTTAACAAATCATTACCAAATACCACACTTTACTAAAGATTAGTCTGACTGCAAGTACACATAAGTATGCTAAAATTTAATATATTTAGCACGTTTATTTTTCAACGGAGAAAAATCTTTCTGATGACCAAACTTTGCCGGAAGCGAATTTTAGCTAGCTTTAGTTAGCTAGCTTTAGTTAGCTAGCTTTAGTTAGCTAGCTTTAGTTAGCTAGTTTTAGGTCAGAGGCAGTTTTCAACATTAAAATCTGATAAATTCGTATTATCCTTGATAAAATATTATTTAAATGATATTCAAACACACAAACCTTTTCAAGGTTTGATCTCCACGATGTTTTTCAATTAATTTTCACGACCAACGGCCGTTATTTGTGCCGTTAATGACCGTTATTTAGCTGTAACGGTTATGATTGGTTTCCCAACGAAATGATGCGAGCCATAAAAATAGATCTAAAATTTTCATATCAATGTCTACTGCTGTCCCAAATAATTAGAGATGAACTGAATGAACGTTAACGGAATAAAATTAACAAGTAATTAAGGAAATATGACTACAATCAAAGTCACTGTGGAGTAAATTAATGAACAGGTTAGATTTTTAAAGAATGTACACTTTCCAAAATGTGGAAATATTCTGACTTTATTATAAATGTTATGCTTAGCTCGGGTTTTACTGATTGTTTTGGTTTAGCCTTCTATTCATCCATCCTTTTTCTATCCCTGCTTCATCCTGCTGAGAGCTGCAGGCGCTTTAAATCAAATCAAATTTATTTATGTAGCACATTTCATGTACAAAACAATTCAAAGTGCTTCACATAAAATAAAAGCATTGCAGCAGGGAGTGGAAGAAGCATTAAAATACATAAAAGAATATAAAGAGAAACAAATAAAATCATTTAAATGAATTTAAAAACAAGCAACAGTCCAGATAAGTTCAAAGATATCGTGCAGATTTCATGCATAGACACATGAGAACAGAAATGTTTTTAACCTGGATTTAAAAATGTCTCCATTTGGTGAAAGTTTAATCTCCACTGGCAGTTTGTTCCACTTGTTTGCAGCATAACAGCTAAATGCTGCTTCTCCATGTTTAGTCTGGACTCTGGACTGGACCAGCTGACCTGAGTCCTTGGATCTAAGAGCTCTGCTGGGTTTATATTCTGTATTTAAGCCTTTCCCACCACTCTTATATGTTCATTTCACTGTAGAATAACATTTACTGAGCAATTATCAGATCGAATCCAAACATTTCTTGCACTGAAAAAAACAACTCATAAGATTTACTTTAAAAACCCCTTTGTAAGTATTTGCACTCAAATGATTTAAGTAATATTTAATGCTGCAATATCAAGTAAATTTTACTCACCATAAAACATAACAGTTTTGAAGATATTAAGTAACATTTACTTAATTACATCTAAGTTTTAAGTTATATTTATTTAAACAAATGAAGTAAAGTCTACTTGTTTTTCATAGGCAGGAACATCATTTTACTCAAAATTTTAAGTAAATGTTATATATCTGTAGTATTTGCTGTTGTGAAGTAACTTAGTAGATTTTAACGATACACTTTCAGAGTAAAGTTTATGTAGTATTTCTAGGTTTATGTACATACAACTATTAAACATTTAAATTGTATGAGGAAACCTAAGTAAAACTTACTCTTCCCCCATAATTCATGTTATTACGTTAATAAAATGTTTAAATTGACTTAAGAAGCTCTAGTTCTTACTGAATCTTAAAAATACAAGGTAGAAATTATGACAGTTACTCTAATAGAGTTTACTTCACCAAAAAGTCACTTTTTTCAGTGTATGTTTCTGACAAAACCTCCCTTTCTGTGTTTGTTCTTGTATCATAAAAACCCTTTTACGGATGCATTTCACAGAGCATTTCCATCTTATCATTTATTTTATTTAAGCTGTCAGACAGCCACATTAAATCTTTAATCAATGCACCCTTCAGTTGATGGATTTAATCTAATTTCAGAGGTGAGAAGCAGCTGATTTTAACATGAGCTCATTATACAGCCTGGCCAGCAGAGGGCGCACTGAGCCCATGTTTACACTGTGCAGGTGAGCTCCTGCAGAGGTCACCTGACACACCTGATCAGATGGCAGCCTGGAGTCCTGAAGCTGAGCTGCAAGCATGCACGTCTGCCTGGAAGGCTGTGAAACAAAGAGACGCAGCAGCTGGAAACTCAGATTATCTCCAGAAGATGAAGTCACTCTTTTATTTCCTAGTTTGCAGTTTATTCTCTGTTCTGGATCTTTGGGAATCAGAATATTTTCCTCCCCTTTTTTACCATCACTGAGGAAAAAGTGAGCTCACCGTGTAACTCTGATGACCCTCCTGTACAGGTGTACGGTGTCACAGACTAGAGCTGATGTCAGACACATTCGAGTCCAAACAAACCGTCTCTTTATTCTAAACCTTTCACTCAGAAGCAGAAATATCTGCCACAGATTAAAGACTTTTAACCAAACGAGCCGGAAGTGGGTTTAAATGGAGTCTAGACTGTGTTCGAAACCGCCTACTTCTCCTACTACTCCTACTACTCCTACTAACTTTAACTTTTTTTAAGTTCCCGGATGCATACTAGATTCCCCGAAATGTTGGGTATGCATCATGAGGTTACTACTCATACTCAAACTACCCAAGATGCAACGTAACGTGACGTCGCCGATCGTCATTTCCTGTCAAAACGGCAGTTTCAAGCTAGCTACAACGAGGGTAGGTTCACTTCCTGTTTTCAAAACAAAAGCACCAATTGTATGGTAATGGCTTTCCCTATGATAAAAGGCAACGGGTATTTTATTTTGTGAAAATAACCAGAAGTGCGTTAGCTCACTGCGGCTAGCTTTAGTAGCGCCGAATTCGTGGGAACAAAATTGTAAACAGCCGGTATTTTGTCAGGTTTTCAACACGTTGGGGATCTAAACGACTACTTTCTCACCTGAAAATGTTTCAAATGTTGCTAAAGTTTACAGAGTTTAGAGCTTAAGGGAAATCAGCTTCAGGCCGGCTGATTTCGGCTCGGGCAGGAGCGAAATGCATTGTGGGTAAACGCTCTGCATACTGTCTGATCGATTAGTATGTAGTATGGAAGTATGTAGTATGCAGTATGTAGTATGCAGTATGCAGTATGTAGTATGCAGTATGTAGTATGCAGTATGTAGTATGCAGTATGCAGTATGTAGTATGTAGTATGCAGTATGCAGTATGTAGTATGCAGTATGCAGTATGCAGTATGCAGTATGCAGTATGCAGTATGTAGTATGCAGTATGTAGTATGTAGTATGCAGTATGTAGTATGCAGTATGCAGTATGTAGTATGCAGTATGCAGTATGCAGTATGTAGTATGCAGTATGCAGTATGTAGTATGCAGTATGCAGTATGTAGTATGTAGTATGTAGTATGCAGTATGCAGTATGCAGTATGTAGTATGCAGTATGTAGTACGCAGTATGCAGTATGCAGTATGTAGTATGCAGTATGTAGTATGCAGTATGTAGTATGCAGTATGCAGTACGCAGTATGTAGTATGCAGTACGCAGTATGTAGTATGCAGTATGCAGTATGTAGTATGCAGTATGTAGTACACAGTATGCAGTATGTAGTATGCAGTATGCAGTACGTAGTATGCAGTATGTAGTATGTAGTATGCAGTATGCAGTACGTAGTATGCAGTATGCAGTATGTAGTATGTAGTATGTAGTATGCAGTATGCAGTATGTAGTATGCAGTATGCAGTATGCAGTATGCAGTATGTAGTATGTAGTATGCAGTATGTAGTATGCAGTATGTAGTATGCAGTATGTAGTATGTAGTATGCAGTATGTAGTATGCAGTATGTAGTATGCAGTATGCAGTATGCAGTATGTAGTATGCAGTATGCAGTATGCAGTATGTAGTATGCAGTATGTAGTATGCAGTATGTAGTATGCAGTATGTAGTATGCAGTATGCAGTATGTAGTATGCAGTATGTAGTATGCAGTATGCAGTATGCAGTATGCAGTATGTAGTATGCAGTATGCAGTATGTAGTATGCAGTATGTAGTATGCAGTATGTAGTATGCAGTATGTAGTATGCAGTATGCAGTATGTAGTATGCAGTATGCAGTATGCAGTATGCAGTATGCAGTATGCAGTATGCAGTATGCAGTATGCAGTATGTAGTATGCAGTATGCAGTATGCAGTATGCAGTATGTAGTATGCAGTATGTAGTATGCAGTATGTAGTATGCAGTATGTAGTATGCAGTATGCAGTATGTAGTATGCAGTATGTAGTATGCAGTATGCAGTATGCAGTATGCAGTATGCAGTATGCAGTATGTAGTATGCAGTATGTAGTATGTAGTATGTAGTCGGCGGTTTCGAACACAGGAGCTCTCCAACAGAGAACGTGACTTGAAACTGAAACTTCAGGTTTAGCTTTCCTGCTTTGATGATTCTGTCCTACTTTCCGTGTTCAGAGTGAAAGATCAGACGGCTTCTCTCAGCTGGGAACGTTTCACAGGAGGCATAAATCATTACCTCATGGGTCGAGTTTCTCCAGCGTTTAGGTTCAACTTCCACGAGAAACCAACACAGCGAAATAATCAAAGCTTATGCTAACTCCATCAGTCAGTAAGAGGACAAATTAGCTTAAAGTAGCATCTTTTGACCCATTTTGGGTGCCTGTGTACGTCTTTAAGTCTTTATCCTTATTATTATTAAGATAAAAGCAGAGTTAGTTCAGCTCTGAGCAGCTTTAAAGTGAATATCTGCTCTGAGCTGCTTTCTCCTCCAGCACAGCCTGAACCCTCTCAGACAGCTTTCTGTCCTTTCCATAAGGAGTCTTCAGGAATAGTTCTCCAGGCTTCTTGAAGGACATCCCAAAGCTCTTCTTTGGATGTGGGCTGCCTTTTGTTGCGTTCTCTGCCAACATGATCCCACACTGCTTCAGTAATGTTGAGCTCCGGGCTCTGGGGAGGATTCATCCCTCCATCAGACCTGCTGCCACTGATTTTCAGCCCACTTCTTGTGTCCTTTGGCACAGCTCAGCCTTTTCTCCCTGTTTCCCTTCCTTAAGAACGGCTTCCTGACAGCCACCCTTCCATGGAGCCCATTTCTGATGAGGCTTGGGCCAACAGCAGATGGATCAGCTGAAGGTCCAGATGCATCTCTCAGCTCCTGTGTCAGGTCTTTGCTGGATGTTTTCCTCTTTCTTAAGGACATCACTTTCAGATCCTGTTCATCTGCTGGAGATAGTTCTTTAGGCCTGACACTTCTTCTTTTGTCCTCCACTTGTCCAGTTTCCTCAAATGTTTTAAGGACACACTGCACACCATGCTGAGATATGCCAAGTTTTCAGCTAACAGCTCTTTGGGAATCACCTTGTTGCTGCAGAAATCCTGTTTTCTGTCTGTCACACTGTGTTATCTTTGCTGTTTTTCACAGATGCAGCTAAAGAAATGGGAACAAATCTTAATTCCAGTCTAAAACCCACAAAGAGCTTCTAGATTATTCATTTCTGGTGGCATAAAGCAGTTTAATCATTTCATTTATATTAATTGTTCCATAATTAGTCATTAGATTATATCTTATATTCCTTTTTTAAGCTTTAAATTGAATCTTATTTACTTTTTCTTGATGTTGAATAACATAGAATTCTTATTATTGTCTGTTTTTTTCCTACTTTTCTACTTTTAGACGTGATAACATTCATTTTTTGGGATTAGGATTTTTTTTAAACTGAATTTCTTATATTAATTTGACTCTTTTGGTAACTGAAAGCAGTTTTAAACATAAATGTACAAAAAAGTTGAAACTATGAAGCTGTTTTTCACAGATGCAGCTAAAGAAATGGGAACAAATGATGTGTCTCTGTGACAGGCTGCTGGGAACAAAGTGCCTAAAGATCCAGTTTAAAACGGCTTCTTTGCTAAGTTGGACACAACACTGGTTCATCCCTTGAGTTAGGAGCCTTTTTCCTGCCTGAATGGTTCATAGCTCAGAGTTAAGTGACTGAACAAAGAAAAAACACATTCCTCTGAAGATGCTCAGGTACAAGGACTGGACTGAAGATGAGGGAAGAAGCAGAAAATGTCCAAAGAGAAACTCTGAAAGAGCTTCAGGAAGCTGCAGAACTGCTGATCAGGACACTTTAAAGTTGACAGAAAGTGAAAGAAATGAGGCTGAATCAGCAGCTTCAGGCTGTAAATGCAGGTCAGAAGTGTTCAACAGTCCTTAGAGAAATGAACGCATGAAGCTTTTGTAAAAAGAATCTTTATAAATCACCTTCGGTTTAACTTGGTATCAGATCAGACGGAAATGAGCGGGTCGCACATCACCTGTTGATGACAGAACCACTTTAAACTGCTAAATCCAACCGGAAAGTCTGGATTCATGTCAGTTTTAATCCAAACAGATGTAGCTCAGGCTGCATTTTTCAAGTAATACGGCCTCCAAACAGGATAATACACATAAGAACTAGAAAACAAAAAATAAACACACACATACATACATATTAGGGCTGGGCAACGATTAAAATGTTTAATCTAATTAATCACATGATTTCCCTGATTAATCACGATTAATCTCATTTGTACGCAAAATCCAAAAATTAATTCAAAAGTAGCGTATAGCTTTTAGCATTTAGCTTTATTTTAAATGTGCTGCCATATGAATGAAAGTGCCATAACATTTGTTGTGCAAACACACTTTTAACATCAGCATCTTTCTGTAGTTTTTATGTAGAAGCCTCGCTCCACTGTCTGTTTCCTTGAATGACTTGCTGCTATCAGTTGTGTGTTTTGCCTTTAAGTGATATTTTAGACTGGAACTACTACGCTGAGAAGACTATTCAACTTGGCAGTGTTTACAGATGACTTTGGTTCTGTCGACTCCGCCGTCTGGAAGAACTTTAACATGAAAATGGCCGAGTAAAAGTTCTGTACCCTTCTCCATGGCTGTGTTTGAAACCACATACCGCATACTGCATACTCATCGATCAGACAGTATGCAGAGCGTTTACCCACAATGCATTTCGCTCCTGCCCGAGCTGAAATCAGCCGGCCTGAAGCTGATTTCCCTTAAGCCCTAAACTCTGTAAACTTTAGCAACATTTGAAACATTTTCAGGTGAGAAAGTAGTCGTTTAGATCCCCAACGTGTTGAAAACCTGACAAAATACCGGCTGTTTATAATTTTGTTCCCACGAATTCGGCGCTACTAAAGCTAGCCGCAGTGAGCAACGCACTTCCGGTTATTTTCACAAAATAAAATACCCGTTGCCTTTTATCATAGGGAAAGCCATTACCATACAATTGGTGCTTTTGTTTTGAAAACAGGAAGTGAACCTACCCTCGTTGTAGCTAGCTTGAAACTGCCGTTTTGACAGGAAATGACGATCGGCGACGTCACGTTACGTTGCATCTTGGGTAGTTTGAGTATGAGTAGTAACCTCATGATGCATACCCAACATTTCGGAGAATCTAGTATGCATCCAGGAACTTCTCGCTTACTCAAACTAACTCAAAAAGTTAGAATGAGTAGTAGGAGAAGTATGCGGTTTCGAACACAGCCCATGTTTGGTGGATCCGCCGATTACTTTCTTTTCCGGTTCCGCAGCAGAAAGCAAAAGACTTTTACAAAATAAAATAAAAAATAAAGTCCTTAGAGAACATGAATAACTGAAATAGATGGATATCTCTTCACACTCGGTTAGAACATTTTAGTTTTATAGCATTTGCGAGAAGCCTTTGGAACCTTTAAAACTAAAAGTCCCAGATCTGGCAGACGCTCTGAGGCTGTAACTTAATGAAAAACTCCTCTCAGTAACACAGGAGTAAGTCTGACACTGAATAGGCCTCCATCCAAATGAAGTTATCCAACCTTTCAAAGACAGACATCTTTGTGTTGCCATGAAAGATTCAGGAGGTTTTTTTTTCTTTGGCGGCTGAGTGACGCACGGGTCGTCGTCGGCTGTGAAAGAGTTCGGGTCCTCCAGGTAACCTCCGGGGAGTACAGTTACAGATCAAGTGACTTCTCAGGGCCGTATAAAAGCAGGCTGGCAGCCAGCCGTCGCAGATGTCCGTGACTCGTCTGTTCCACACGTTATGCAAAGAGGTGTCGTGGCTATGAGAGGCTCAGAGGAAGGCTCAGATTTAACCAGAAGCAGAAGATCCAGGCGGCTGGGACTGACCGAAACCGAAAGGAAAAGTCAGATTCTGGAGGTCCAGCGGAAAAAAAAACGACCGTGGAGGCCTTGTACTGACAACAACACGTGTGTTCTGAGGAGTTCAAAGCGTCCCGCGGAGCCGCCAAGGCCTAAAGGAAACATCCCTCTGCCCCCGATCAGCAAACCAAGAACAGTCACAGGCAAAGTGGAGGCAGCCAAGCCTCAGGGAGGCGTCACAAGCCTGCCAGCCGGCTGCAAAACCAAGGAAAACGCGGTCTTTGGTGTGTTGGTTACACGGCGGGGGGCAGCCAACCAGGAGTCCAGCAAACATCGGAAAATCAGTGCAAAATCAGCAAGAAACAGAGAAGCTGAAGCAGAGAAGCTGGAGGATTCAGAGCCCTGCAGCAGACTGATCAAACAAATATGTATCCATTCTAAGTAGGTTCCAACCACAAACCTCTTTAAATTTCAGTTTTATGCTCCTAAAATCTGGAACAGCCTTCCAGAAGATGTGAGACAGGCCTCAGCTCTGACAATGTTTAAATCCAGGCTGAAAACAGTTCTGTTTAGCTGTGCATATGACACCTGAAAGTATTTATCTGCACTTCACTTTTTAATTAATTAATTAATTAATGATTATTATTTTTTATGTTTTGTTTTTGTTTGTTTGTTTTTCTAATGATTTTATTGCCTTCTTGTGATTTATGTAGCTGTAAAGCACTTTGAATTACCTTGTGTACGAATTGTGCTCTACAAATAAAATTGCCTTGCCTTAAATGACCTTGTTTGAGAAACACATTAAAAGCTTTCCTTTGCAGAGTTAAGGTGAAAATGGTATTTTTGCAATAAAAAATAATATAATATAATATAAAATGACCTTCAGTCAAAACAAGTTCAAACTCCTTTGTCCTTCATATTTATCCATTCTCAGTAGGTTCAAACAGCCAAAGAGCCGCATGACGGCGGCGGGGCCAGAGGCCGGGCTAGAGGCGGGGCCAGAGGCCGGGCTAGAGGCGGGGCCAGAGGCCGAGCGAGAGGCGGGGCCAGAGGCCGAGCGAGAGGCGGGGCCAGAGGCCGAGCGAGAGGCGGGGCCAGAGGCCAACCGAGAGGCGGGGCCAGAGGCCGGGCTAGAGGCGGGGCCAGAGGCCGGGATAGAGGCGGGGCCAGAGGCCAACCGAGAGGCGGGGCCAGAGGCCGGGCTAGAGGCGGGGCCAGAGGCCGGGATAGAGGCGGGGCCAGAGGCCGAGCGAGAGGCGAGGCCAGAGGCCGAGCGAGAGGCGAGGCCAGAGGCGGGGCTAGAGGCGGGGCCAGAGGCCGAGCGAGAGGCGAGGCCAGAGGCGGGGCTAGAGGCGGGGCCAGAGGCGGAGGTGGGGCCAGAGGCCGGACTCTGCGAACAGAGGCAGCAAAGAGTGTTCTGCTCTGATGACTCAGTTGCTGAAACAGAATCTGAGGACTGTGGAGACCGCCGGCACCCAGAGGGGCTTCAGCAGGGCAGCGATGACGAGTACTACACAGACCAGAGGATCACCGAGTGGGTCCTCAGGGTCAACTCGAGCCTCTTTTCTGCAGCAAATAACGACGGGACGAGCTGGAAACCCTCAGAGGAGCAAGACGTGGCGACGATAAAGATCATCTACAGCGAAAGCTGAATGCATTTTTTCGGGCTTTTGTGCCTTTAATGGAAAGTTCAGAGAGACAGGAAGCAGGGGGCAGAGAGAGGGGGAACGACACGCAGCAGCACAGGGCCGTCCGATGCGGGACTCGAAACGGGGCCAGCTGCAGCGAGGACTATAGCCTCCTTACATGGGGCGCCTGCTCAACCCACTACGCCACGGACCACCCCTGTTTTATTATTTATCTTATTATTGTAAAAGTCTGTTGCTCACAGGCTTTTATTTTGTAAAAGTCTGTCGCTCACAGGCTTTTATTTTGTAAAAGTCTGTTGCTCACAGGCTTTTATTTTGTAAAAGTCTGCTGCTGTGGAACAGGAAAAGAAAGTAATCGGCGGATCCACCAAACATGGAGAAGGGTACGGAACTTTTACTCGGCCATTTTCATTTTAAAGTTCTTCCAGACGGCGGAGTCTACAGAACCAAAGTCATCTGTAAACACTGCCAAGTTGAATTGTCTTCTCAGCGTAGTAGTTCCAGTCTAAAATATCACTTAAAGGCAAAACACACAACTGATAGCAGCAAGTCATTCAAGGAAACAGACAGTGGAGCGAGGCTTCTACATAAAAACTACAGAAAGATGCTGATGTTAAAAGTGTGTTTGCACAACAAATGTTATGGCACTTTCATTCATATGGCAGCACAGTTAAAATAAAGCTAAATGCTAAAAGCTATACGCTACTTTTGGATTCATTTTGGGATTTTGCGTACAAATGCGATTAATCGTGATTAATCAGGGAAATCATGTGATTAATTAGATTAAACATTTTATTTGAGTTAAAACATGTCATTTAAATGTATTTTTGAGGAATTTTTTGAGTCAACAAAAAAGTTGTTTTAATAAGAAGAAAAGATTAAAATGACTCATAAATATGTATTCCCCTTCTATTAAGCCCCTAAATAAGATCTGGAGTTATAATTTACCTTAAGGAGTCACATGATTAATGACATAAGGTTGTCACATGACCTCAGAGTCTGAAACACCACCAATCAGGAGACACCATGAACACCACGGGACTTATTTATTTATTTTTTTAAATAAATAAAAATAATAAAACCTGCGTTAATGCGCAATAAAATATTTATCGGCGTTAAATAATTAACGCGATAATAACGAGTTAACTCGCCCAGCCCTAATAAATACTGAATATAACAATTCAGAAATAAATGTTGTTCATAGTTTTTCTGATAAATTAAACATTAAACGACCTAAATGAGTCACTCCAGAAACCTCCTCCAATCAGAAACGGACCCGATCAATAACTCGTCAGGACGTCAGTTACAGAATAATCAGGATTATCTTTAATTCATTTTCAGTTTCAATAATATCGTTACAGAAAAACATCCTCTTCATTATATTTATACAGTAGTAGTAGAATGCTGTGTCATTGCTTCAGTACAAGTGCTGGTCATAGTTTATAGTGTGTGCAGTGAGACACTGAGTTCAGTCCGGAGGTCCGAATCACTCAGTACAAAAGGCAGTTTCACAATAACCTGCTTCTTCTTCTTCTTCTTTTTACTCGAATTAATCCATCTGGGTTTCATTGGTCCTCCTGCGGCAGGTGCTCTGATGCTGCATTCATGTCAAAATGGAATTTCCATTCACATAAGCTGCCCAATGTGGGAAAACCAAAATGGAAACGTTCAAATGTTTTATTTAATTGAAGCGCTTTTTTTTTTTTTTTATTATTTTTAGTTGTTTTTTTTTTAAACAGAATTAATGACAAAAATCACCCCCGTGTTCATGTAATCTGTCCTACGTGACCTGAACGCAGCACTGATAATCTGCTCTTTGCGGTGCATTTGAGGTAACTGGGAAGTTTTTGAATCAATAAGCTGAAGGAAAGATTAAGGGCAGCGTAGGCATTGGAGAGTGTACGTCAATACAGGAAATCTTTTAGAGTCGGATGAGAAGTGCCCACCTGGAAACACACCTGGCCAAAGAGAAAGACCCCCCCCCCCCCTTATATGGGCACTAGGGATGGGAATCGAGAACCGGTTCCCAGCGTTTCAATTCCTTGGAATCGTTTGGCGATTTTGCAAACGATTCCCTTATCGATTCCAGTGGGCGCGAATGACGTCAATGAGTCCGGCGCAGCCAGCAGCCAACAGTAAACATGGCGCCCAAGCGGTACAAACGCTCGAAAGTTTGGTTACACATCCCTAAAAAAGACGACAACAGGGCAACTTGCAAAGTGAATATTTCACCAAAGGGAGGAAATACTGCCAACATGCTAGCCTGGGAATTCCCATGCTGCAAAGGCAGCCTGGAAACCACCGCCCTTATTTTTGCCTGAGTTAGGGAACCAATCACAGAGCGGGGGGGGGAGCAAGACGATGACGACGTCTATGCGCTACACCGAAGCATGTAGAGTGTTAATCCAACATGGCAGCGGACACAACGTTACCGTTCGATGCAGCCTTAGAAAGTGTTTTAAGTAGCTTAGAACGCAAGTTTACTTTTAAAAAAAGAGCAACGTTTGGCGTTGAAAGATTTCATTGCCTTCTTTCTCGTCGAATTTCTGGCTCTACATACGTCATCTGGTATAAGTGATACAATTGGCTATGAATCGCGCGCAAAGCAGCATGGGAAGAACCAGACGCCATTTGATAGACATTCGTAGCGCCCAATAAACGGCTCTAGGCATTCGTAAACCACGCCTCAAATACGAGAAAATGCACACCTAGTTCCCAGACCACCATCTCATCCAGATGTGGACGCGTCAACCAGACTATCAAAAATGCAATAACTATGAATGAATGTCGCGTTTTCGATCTGCTCCGGACTAACGTCGGTGAATCTGACCCAGCAACGTTAGCATATCCTCGGCTAACACTGCAGGTAACTAACTAACAAACACTGCCTATCATGTTAGCACCATTTGCCTCATTGTAAAAGCTGCTGTTAGTAACGGTTAAGGTTAAATGAATGCCTTCTCAGGCATTACATTTAGATGAAATCATGAGAGACAGAGCCTGACTGGCTCAGAGCCAGAGGCTGGTGGTGCTACCCCCAGTTCACCTCTACCTCCAGCTTCTCCTTTCACCAGAGCAGGAAGAGTTAAATTACCCAGGCCAGGATAGACCAATGTGGACCTCACCGTTGTTGGGTTTGTAAGGTCATGACTCGTGTTACTTCTAAACTAAACAAAGTTGATGCTAATCGACCGGTTTGTTGTCCTTTTTCTCCAAATGAGAATCGATAAGGGAACCGACAAAGAACCGAATCGTTAAGCAGAATCGAAAATGGAATTGGAATCGTAAAAATCTTATCAATTCCCATCCCTAATGGGCACGCAGGTGTGGAGAGGAAGGCGATGAGGAGGAAGGGGAGAGGTGGAAAAAGAGTTTATGAGGAAAGTGGTCAAAGCTCAAAACTAACGTTGCATTCAGTTTGAAGAGGAAAGACGTCAAAAGAATCAAATAACTGCTGCCTGCTGATGTTAATTTCAAATAGTTAAATTAATGAGCCATACTTATACATCACTCTTTATGTAGAAGTTAATTAAACCATATTTATGAGTTTGCTATCCCTTTAAGGTTAAAAACAAGAATGACACCTGTATAATGTAAGATGATTACAAATAATGCTAATGATTGTGGGTCCGTTACACACATAACAGTGCAGCCTGTGGAATAATGAGGCATCTGGAGCTGAGGTGATGGTAGGGGGGCCCCAAATGAAACTCTGCTTAAGGCCCCATAAAGGCTTGGGCCGGCCCTGAATGCAACGCTTTGACCGTTTGTTTGGCACTGATGAAGAATGTGAGGAAGAGGAGGGTGAAGGTTTGGGATTTAAAACGATGCCTTCGATTGAGTACTGTAAGTTCGTAAACTATCTAAGAGAGTCGGTGCTTATTCAGCAGGATAATAGACAGCCAAATACGGAATACTAGAGGTGCCACATAAAAGAAAAAAAGAAGCGTCAAGAGAAATAAAGAAAACAACAGTCTTTTTTTTTATTTGCTATCTTTGTAAATAACTTCAATCTCTTTACTCGTCCTGGTTTAGTGTTTTAAGCCCAGCTGCTGACTATGGAGGATTAAAACTGTAAAAATCCAAGTACAAAAAACTCCCCATACGTCTCATTATCTTAATTTATGTGCCAATAACATTATTGAAAATATAATTTTTGAATATTATGCGGATAACAATGTATAAAACACAACATAAATGGATATTTCTGCTTTAATTATGTAACTTTGGCTTAATTCTCTTAATACGGTAGAAATTAAAGCAGAAATAGCTATTTATGCCACATCTTGTATATTAATTGTTGTCAAAAGATTTTTCTAATGTTCCTTTTTTAAGATTTATTGCTTTATCAATTCATTTGTGCAACATTTTTTTGTATCCATTGGGGGATTTTTGAGTTTTGATCCTTCATTGTTGCTGTTTTTCACGTTTCTTTTTTTTTTTTTTTTTTTAATTGCAAAAGCCTGACCGAAAACAAACAAAAAAATAAAAAGATTAAATTAAAACAAAAGACACCACAAAATAAAATATAGTAATCTACTTTAGAAATTAACTATATATATATATTTTAAAATTAAGTAAAATTAAGATATTAATGTGCAATTCAATAAAATATCTATGATAATTTTTCTTAATTGACTCCACATTTACATTTGCATATTTCTTTAATTCACCAAAATTGATTTATTCATTTATTTCTTGATATATATTTATGAAGTATATGTTTTAAAATTGAGTATTTCTACAAATACATTTCTTTGTTTTATTCAATTTTATGTTCTTTTTTTATTTATTTTTTTGTCCCTTTTACATTTTGCAGTTATTTAGTTTTTATGGATTATTTCTTTCTTGTGGCACTCTCTGACCAACAGACCTATTTATTATCAGCTAAATTAATTAACTAAAGTTTCCTACATGCTTCCCTACGTACAGTACAGTCACAGAGTCAAACGATGGTTAGATTCACAGCCTTGAGGTGTTTTGATTCTTCTGACTTTAACGAGCACCTGAACACCGTCATGATTGGAAACACACAGTGTAGTTTACGAGCACCTGAATGTGACACGCTGCTTTCAAGTGATGTCTCTGAGTGGGAATGTAGCGCAATAGGTCACAGCTCTTTCAAGAAGTTCACAATTGTGTAATTGATGGATTAAAAATAACAAAAATGTGGGTGGAAGCTGGCGATTAATGAATAAATTTAAGATTAAAGAAACAAGGAGAGGTTAAAATAATCAGACATGTGATTTATCTCTATATTAATCTGTTTATTTCTGTATATAATCATAAATTGTGTTAGAAATGCCCGTTTTTGGATTAATAGCATTATTTATTTTCCAGAACTTTTATTAACTTTTATCCTTTTTCTTTGGTTGAAGATCAGATGCTGACTTCTGTTCTTAACCTTTTTATTAACGGCACGAGCAACGAGGAAGAGGAAAAATCATAGGCAAAAAAACTGAAATTAACACGAAAATGAGTGAATAGATAGAAAAAATAAAGACAAAGAGGCGGCAATTAAAGAATAAAAACATTTAAACAAAACGCTGCATCAGTACACACAGAAATAAATGTGAAAATTAGTGAAATATTTATGATTTGTTAGTATATCTTAATTTATTCCCCTAAATATACATATATATATATATATTATGTAAACATATATATATATAATATATAGAAATAGATCTGTATATTATATATAAGTATATATATATATCTATATATATGTAATCATTTGATTTGTCCACAGTCAGAATCCAGCAGAGGGAGGTTCAAACATGCCCCGAGGAGATGTTTGAAATGATGGGAAGTCGTAGCTCTCCGGCCGGTTCTCAGCCGCTTCTTCATAGAACCGAATCCAGAACCAGTGCTGAACCAGCGCTGGTTCTGCTTTGGTGGAAAAGGGCCATCTGAGGAGTCTCATTTTTGTTTAGTTTTGTTTGTTTTTCTCATGAAAATAGATATAAAACTTATCTATAGGTAAGTATATAGATAAGTGGATATAAAACTGGGTTTTGGTGGGTTGGTTGGACACAACATTTGGATGCATGATGGGATGTTTATTCACCGTCCTCTGATGTTTAGACTAGCTTTATATCTATGTTTTCTTTTTGTTTCCGTGGGAGCTGAGCAGCTTGCTGTCGCTCAGCGGATTACTTCGCCGAGCGTTTAACGAGCAGACGTCGGATATCGACCTTCTCAACTCAGAAGAAGAATTTCCTGAAATTCGAACTGATTTCTTTCAGGATTTTTCCTCTCGAGGAGTTCGAGACGAACGAACGGGCTGCCGGGTTTCTTCTTTTTCACGGGACTTTATCACAGTAAGAAACATATAAACTAAGACCTGTAGACCTGTGTGCTGGAGCTTTTTTTTTTTTAAACACCACTTGAATGCAGAGTTAAACCGACGCCGTCACGCCGGTCGTTACATAATGTTTCGTGATTATTCTTTTAAAACGGATGTCGGACCAGAGAGATTGTTTGGGAATAATTTCATGGCTTTCACCCAGAGTCTGAGTCTCAGAACGGTTGGAAAGTGTTAAATCTTGAGAGGAAATCGTAATAACAATAAAAATATACAAATAATCCTCGATATTTTTTTTTTTCTTTCATTTCTTGGCAAATAAAACTATTTACTGCACAGCTCCTTGACGATACATCGTGACATGGCAGGTTTTTTTTTTTTTTTTAAGGAGTATCTATATCTGATAAAGGATGCCAGTAGTGCAGGTAGACGTAGAAAAAGAAGAAAGAAAGAAGGGAGGATGAGGGTTAAAACCGATGAGGAAGGGTGGAAGTCTCTATTTGTTTATACCTACCAGGGAGAAAATGAGGTATGAATACTACTAAGATGAGAATATTCAATCAGAACCATGATGATAATCATAATAAATAGAATATTAATTAAGAATATTAATAATCATTATCATTAGGATAATAATAATAATAATATTACAGAATAAATCTCATATTTCATATATTTTTTCACATTTTTTTTTCTCCTTTGAAATACAGTGATCTCCACCAGAGAGGGTTCAGCCTGCGCTGGCTCCGATTGGCTGTTGCATATGACATCACAGCTAATGGCGACCAGATAGACATGCATCACTTCCTGCCTCCGCCCCGTTTCCAGTCCCGGGCAAGAAGTCCTGGCACTGCCGTGGCAACCGGTAGCGAATGAGGTTGGAGTCTGTGGAGAGAAGCGTTTTTTTTTTTTGGTGGGAATTTGGTGGCGTGACACGTTCCCTCGGTGCGCGACCACAGAGGAGGAAACATACCTGCATCATAGCCGTCCGATGACCATGACGTCCACCACCTCCCCTTTGCGCAGCTCCACGTACTGCTCCGTCTTCGGGGGCAGCATCAGCAGCCCGTTGGCGCTGCGCATCGACATGAGCCTGCTGGACACCTGGTTGCCTGGAGACAAGAGAAGGGGGGGCGCACCTGCGTGAGTCACACTGCCTGTTCAGTACTACAGTATGCAGAGCATTTACCCACAATGCATTTCGCTCCTGCCCGAGCCGAAATCAGCCGGCCTGAAGCTGATTTCCCTTAAGCTCTAAACTCTGTAAACTTTAGCAACATTTGAAACATTTTCAGGTGAGAAAGTAGTCGTTTAGATCCCCAACGTGTTGAAAACCTGACAAAATACCGGCTGTTTACAATTTTGTTCCCACGAATTCGGCGCTACTAAAGCTAGCCGCAGTGAGCAACGCACTTCCGGTTATTTTCACAAAATAAAATACCCGTTGCCTTTTATCATAGGGAAAGCCATTACCATACAATTGGTGCTTTTGTTTTGAAAACAGGAAGTGAACCTACCCTCGTTGTAGCTAGCTTGAAACAGAGGCTATAGTCCTCTGTACATGGGGCCCTGTGCTGCATGTTGTTCCCCCTCTCTCTGCCCCCTGCTTCCGGTCTCTCTGAACTTTCCATTAAAGGCACAAAAGCCCCTCCAAAAAAAATCATAAAAAATAAAAATATTAAAAAAAAAAAAAACTGAGTTAATGCACGATAAAATATTTATCGGCGTTAAATAATTAATGAGTTAACGCGATAATAACGAGTTAACTCGCCCAGCCCTAGTTTAAAACACGCCTCTCATCCTGAAGAACCGTAGCTTCGTTCAGAGGGAAGCAGCGATGGTGCTTCAGTTCATGTCAGGTTAAACTTTGGAGCTATCCGACCACATTCCTGTGCTTTGCGCACATACCTGTGCTTTGCGCACATACCTGTGCTTTGCGCACATTCCTGTGCTTTGCGCACATACCTGTGCTTTGCGCACATTCCTGTGCTTTGCGCACATTCCTGTGCTTTGCGCACATACCTGTGCTTTGCGCCCATACCTGTGCTTTGCGCCCAGGGCAGCGGCTCCTGATGATGCCAGGTGAGAATGCAGCGGTGGTACTCTGGCCTGGGATCCAGCTTCACGTCACAGGAGAGCTGAAGGAACAACAGACACCAAAGACAACCGATTCATTTATGATCTTTACCGTCCGAACGCACGTTTTTAGAATGCAGAATATCTAAAAACACAACTTCACACTCAAAGGGAAACTAAGACACGATCAAAGCATTATCTGTCTGTTACTATTGGCAGCTATGAATCTGAGCGAGTGGCCATGACTTGTGGAGTCCCCCAGGGGTCGATTCTTGGACCTCTTCTGTTTAGCTTGTATATGCTCCCTTTGGGTCAGATTTTGCAGAACTTTAACATCAATTATCACAGTTTATGCAGACGATACACAACTTTATGTGTCTCTGTCACCATGACGACTGCAGCCCAGCAGACGTACTGTGTCAGTGTCTGGAGGAAGTAAACACCTGGATGAGAGAGAATTTTCTACAATTAAATGAAGACAAAACTGAGATCATTCTGTTTGGGAGCAAAGAGAAGAGGGTCAGCGTTGGTAAATAAATAAATGATGATAAATAAATAAATAAATGATAAATGATCCCAGGCCACACAACACAAACTGCTGCCAATCCAAATAAACTGTATTTCATTCCTAAATGTAACATAGACCCATATACCTTCATGTAATTAACTGGGTTATGTGAAAAATGTAAAAAATAAAAATCTGAGCAGCCATCTACGTGAATGTGTTTACGTCACGTGACTCCGGTTGATTGACGGCTGAACGGACGGCGTTAATGGGAAAAGCAAAGGTAATAATGTGGAGTCATCATGGATCATCATCATGGTGAAAGACCAAAGAAGCCATCAGGTGCCCAGTTTAGAAAGAGAAGAAGAGAAGAAGAGGAGAAACGGGCAGAAGATAAAGGGATGCAGATTTCTATCAGTGACGTAGGCTATAGGCTATCTGTTAGCCTCTTGCTAACATGTTGCTGTTAGCCACGACTGTGTTTGATTTTTAGTTTTGCTGAACTAGAATTAGAATTGAGGCATCGTGTCATGCAGCTAATTTCACCCAAAGGCAACCTGGTCTGGTTTGTGTTTGCAACACGACAAGAAGTCCCGACTGTGGATTATTTTTATTGTTATGAGCTATATGCTAAATTAAATAACTTAAATAACTTCTAATATACATTGACATGGCATTTTGTAAGTTACATGTGGCATCTTTTTGTACCTTTTTGTATTTAAGATTATGATGTTGTTGTGTTGGTGGCGGGGTAAGTCTTTTTTTTGGGGGGGGGGGGGGGGGGGGGCAAGGGATGGTCCGCCTCTGGGCAACAGCGTCGGTGTCTTATTTTTCCCCATTCGGACCTTTTCTGGAATAATCAGAGTGTTTTGGGAGCAGCAGTCCTGATGGTGACCAAAGTCCAGTCTGAATGACACAGAGCAACATGAAGTCAAACTGGCCCCAGCAGTGATGCTTTGCCACCGCTGTTTGACTGGCCTGGAGCATCATGAAGAGGAGAACCAGACAACAACAACAACCAGGGACCGCTGAGCAGCTGGAATCTGGGATTCAGCAGGAATGGACCCAGATTCCTCTGTCCTCAGTTCCCAAAGCGTTAAAAAGTGATAAAAGCTGATGGAACAGAATGGGAAACATGACTCTGGAACAGCTTTTACTGAGTATTGATGCTGCAGATTCTGCATCTGGTTCTGTTTTATAAATATAATGAAGCTGGTGAGTGAAAACACTGAAAACAATGAACAAATCACATTTTTAAATATTTGCTGGATTTGATTAACTTCCCCAACTCTTCTGCAAATAAGCGTTTGAATTGTTGATCCTGAACTGAGCATTGGGCTGAGTGAGTGTGAGCGTGAGCGTGCACGTTTGCCTGTCTGCGTTGGCCATGAGACGGTCTGGCGACCTGCCCGGGGAGCATGCTGCCTATCGTCCAATGACAGCTGGGATAGGCTCCAGCGCCAAACAACCCCGAATTAGATAAAGCAACTACAGATGGATGGCTGGATCAATGTTTGGAGCTTCATGTAGAAATGAGGAATAATAACAGAAGCGCTTTGTGTGTTATATGTTAAATATGTTCACATTTCAAGAGGGTTTTTCTCAACGCGAGGAAGTGGGAACTGAACTTTATGGCTGTAATTCTGTGAGATAAACAGACCACTTCGGCTCTAATACTTTGGATATATTAACCTCATTAAACAGTTGTACTGGGAGACCTCCATCTTTATCAGAAACATGCCGATAATGTAAAGTTAGCACAGCAAGAGTGAGTAGAGGACTGGTGTTGTGTTGGAAACACACCTTATCCACACAGCTGCAGGTTGATGAGTTACAGAACGGAACCGTTCAGCTAGAAAGCTTCAGCTAACAAAGTAATGTGGGAACAATGATGTTCATCTTTCAGAAAGGAACAACAATAACTCCTCATGGTTTATTTATTGAGTTATTTCCTCCTTTAGCAGCAGCTAACGCTAACAGCTTAGCTAATGAAGGTGACGTACACCAGCTTCTAAGGAGTTATTGCTGTTATTTCCTCCTTTAGCAGCAGCTAACGCTAACAGCTTAGCTAATGAAGGTGACGTACACCAGCTTCTAAGGAGTTATTGCTATTATTTTCTCCTTTAGCAGCAGCTAACGCTAACAGCTTAGCTAATGAAGGTGACGTACACCAGCTTCTAAGGAGTTATTGCTGTTATTTCCTTCTTTAGCAGCAGCTAACGCTAACAGCTTAGCTAATGAAGGTGACGTACACCAGCTTCTAAGGAGTTATTGCTATTATTTTCTCCTTTAGCAGCAGCTAACGCTAACAGCTTAGCTAATGAAGGTGACGTACACCAGCTTCTAAGGAGTTATTGCTGTTATTTTCTCCTTTAGCAGCAGCTAACGCTAACAGCTTAGCTAATGAAGGTGACGTACACCAGCTTCTAAGGAGTTATTGCTGTTATTTTCTCCTTTAGCAGCAGCTAACGCTAACAGCTTAGCTAATGAAGGTGACGTACACCAGCTTCTAAGGAGTTATTGCTATTATTTTCTCCTTTAGCAGCAGCTAACGCTAACAGCTTAGCTAATGAAGGTGACGTACACCAGCTTCTAAGGAGTTATTGCAGTTATTTTCTCCTTTAGCAGCAGCTAACGCTAACAGCTTAGCTAATGACGGTGACGTACACCAGCTTCTAAGGAGTTATTGCAGTTATTTTCTCCTTTAGCAGCAGCTAACGCTAACAGCTTAGCTAATGAAGGTGACGTACACCAGCTTCTAAGGAGTTATTGCTGTTATTTTCTCCTTTAGCAGCAGTTAACACTAACAGCTTAGCTAATGAAGGTGACGTACACCAGCTTCTAAGGAGTTATTGCTGTTATTTTCTCCTTTAGCAGCAGCTAACGCTAACAGCTTAGCTAATGAAGGTGACGTACACCAGCTTCTGAGGAGTTATTGCTGTTATTTTCTCCTTTAGCAGCAGCTAACGCTAACAGCTTAGCTAATGAAGGTGACGTACACCAGCTTCTAAGGAGTTATTGCTGTTATTTTCTCCTTTAGCAGCAGCTAACGCTAACAGCTTAGCTAATGAAGGTGACGTACACCAGCTTCTAAGGAGTTATTGCTGTTATTTCCTTCTTTAGCAGCAGCTAACGCTAACAGCTTAGCTAATGAAGGTGACGTACACCAGCTTCTAAGGAGTTATTGCTGTTATTTTCTCCTTTAGCAGCAGCTAACGCTAACAGCTTAGCTAATGAAGGTGACGTACACCAGCTTCTAAGGAGTTATTGCTGTTATTTCCTTCTTTAGCAGCAGTTAACGCTAACAGCTTAGCTAATGAAGGTGACGTACACCAGCTTCTAAGGAGTTATTGCTGTTATTTTCTCCTTTAGCAGCAGCTAACGCTAACAGCTTAGCTAATGAAGGTGACGTACACCAGCTTCTGAGGAGTTATTGCTGTTATTTTCTCCTTTAGCAGCAGCTAACGCTAACAGCTTAGCTAATGAAGGTGACGTACACCAGCTTCTAAGGAGTTATTGCTGTTATTTTCTCCTTTAGCAGCAGCTAACGCTAACAGCTTAGCTAATGAAGGTGACGTACACCAGCTTCTAAGGAGTTATTGCTGTTATTTCCTTCTTTAGCAGCAGCTAACGCTAACAGCTTAGCTAATGAAGGTGACGTACACCAGCTTCTAAGGAGTTATTGCTGTTATTTTCTCCTTTAGCAGCAGCTAACGCTAACAGCTTAGCTAATGAAGGTGACGTACACCAGCTTCTAAGGAGTTATTGCTGTTATTTCCTTCTTTAGCAGCAGCTAACGCTAACAGCTTAGCTAATGAAGGTGACGTACACCAGCTTCTAAGGAGTTATTGCTGTTATTTTCTCCTTTAGCAGCAGCTAACGCTAACAGCTTAGCTAATGAAGGTGACGTACACCAGCTTCTAAGGAGTTATTGCTGTTATTTTCTCCTTTAGCAGCAGCTAACGCTAACAGCTTAGCTAATGAAGGTGACGACCAGCTTCTAAGGAGTTATTGCTGTTATTTTCTCCTTTAGCAGCAGCTAACGCTAACAGCTTAGCTAATGAAGGTGACCTACACCAGCTTCTAAGGAGTTATTGCTGTTATTTTCTCCTTTAGCAGCAGCTAACGCTAACAGCTTAGCTAATGAAGGTGACGTACACCAACTTCTAAGGAGTTATTGCTGGCTTCATCCGGCCAGCAGGGTGGATGTGAGGGGGCGGGGCTTAGCAGAGGAGGCGGAGTCAACTTAAGGAGCGACGTACTTTAGAAATGAAAATCAGAACGCTTGTTAGATGAGGAACTTTCAATCAAAGGGGAACTAAATAAATACCAGGGTTTTAGTGTATTCTTTTCGTAACACGTCGCCTTTAATGTGCGTCTTACCCGAGCTTTAATAATCGTTGGTCTGGGGTCCAGGACGCCTTGCATCTTCCTCAGAGCAGGAATCACAAACAGGTTACACGTCACCACTGCAGACACTGGGTTACCTGAGAACAACACAACACACGTTACTGAGAGGGAAAACCCTGCCTGAATGAACTGAATTCAGTGAAAAAACACATCTGGTTTGCTCCACATCTGGCTGAAGTGTTCGTTTTGTCTTTCTAATCTGTTAATTGATGCTGTTTGCGTCACACCAGGCTGCTGAAAAATCCAGAGTTTCAACTGAAAATCTATCATTTTTCCAAAGATTGTTCCTCCTGAGGACCCTTAGAAAGCAAAGTGTCTGCAGGTTCGGCCCTCCGTCTCCCAGGAAACCAAAGTATGAGAGCCTCTCCTCACGGTTCACCATCAGTTTGGGCTACGGTAAGTTTTCCCACTGATTCCGTGCTGCGTCTCAGGTTTTGTTCAGTAAATAATGACACAGAGTAACATGTTGTTGTTACTCTGAGGTTGGATTTACATCATTTAGGTCCTAATATGTAAAACCTTCCACCTGAAATGGAGCAAACGTTCTTTGTTACAGAACTTGAGATAAAAAACTGACCTGGCAGAGCAAAGATGAGTTTCCGTGTTCCCTCGATGTCGGCTGTGGCAAAGGTTGTAGGAAGACTGCGGAGAGAAAGGCGGCTCAGTTATTCGTGCTCTTCACGCGGTTTCAGTGCCGTCATGATACGAGGTCGGCGGTTTTTATTCTACAAAACAGCCGACTCTGACACGGTGACGGGGTAAGGAGCGGGGTAAAGCTGTGTGGCTTCAGTCAGGATCAGTGTTACTTCATCCTGAGTCAGGAGGTCAAACACAGCCTGGTTTGCTCAACGTTTCGTGTCCCGGAGCAACAAAAGATGAACATTTTGTTTCTCCGTCTGGCTCCAGCTTGAACCCAAATCAGACGTTTCTGCTCCGGTTCTATAAACGTTTGTTTGTTTCCAGGTTTGGTGCTTCATTTCAATAATGTTTGCTATAAAAAAAAATTAAAAAAGAAAAAAAAGAAAAGAAAAAAAATTTAAATTTAAAAAAAAGAAAAGAAAAAGAAATTTAAATTTTAAAAGAAATTAAAAAAAAAATTAAAAGAAAAGAAAAATATTAAATTAAATAAAAAAAATTTAAGAAATTTAAAAAAAGTTTTTTAAATTTAAAAGAAGAAATTAAATGAAGAAAAAAAAAAGAAAAAAAAAAAATCGATACTTTATCGGGAAACAAAATATCGATATATATCGCAGCATCCATAAAATTGCTCAGCCCTGGACACTACAGTGAAAACTTGTGAGAGAGCGAGAGAACACGTCCTGCGACCTTTGGGCTCTAAGCAGACACGACTTTCCAGCTGTGCGAACACAGAGGACATCCAGCTGTGGGGGGACAGGCCGGACCGGTGTTCAGTGTGAAAACAGCTGCAGCAGTTTGAGTAAATGATGTCAGTGCTGCTTTAAAAGCCCCCCCATCTCACCCTGGCTTCATGAAGACTCGTCCAAAGTGGATCTGAGCATGAAGGTCAATATCCAGCACCTGTTTCAGGTAGTCCTGCCACACACACACACACACACACACACACACACACACACACACACACACACACACACACACACACACACACACACACACACACACACACACACACACACACACACACACACACACACACACACACACACACACACACACACACACACACACACACACACACAAAAACAGTTAATACTGTGACGTATGAAGGTTGGTGCACGTAAACATCCTTCTGTTCAACACAAGGCGGGAGGTTACCTTCTCTCCCATGGACACGCCCCCTGAGGTGATGATGACGTCGGCGCGGCTGATGCCCTCGTGCAGAGCTGACAGCAGGTCGTCAGGACTGCAAACACAAGCGAGACGGATCAGAATCACACTGGACTTCGGATCTTTTAAATCACGTTCCCTGCATTCAAAGTGCTTAAACCGGTAAAGGCTGTGTGTATTTTAAAGAAAAGGTGGAGGAGGTGTGAACATCCATCCCGGATCATCCGATGTTCACACGTAGAACAAAGACCGTCTGCTCGTCTCTGAGGAATCTGATGCAGCAGCAACATCTGGAAACATCTGGAACTGAGGAGAGCAGCTGCTGGACCTCCGGCAGACAGGAATGGGACAACATTCCTGTCTGTCGGAGGATTCCTGGAACTTCTCTGCTGTATTTCAGATGTTTTCAGCAGCCGGACTCTTCCACCACAAAGCAGGAAGTGGTTTAACTTTGTCCTGCTGAAACGTGCAAGGCCGAGCAGATGTTGCTCTAACACCTGGAGAAACATTCAGAGCCCCCCCTGCACCATCTACCTCCACCTTTACCCCGTCACGACCCGTTGAAATAATTCACATGAATAGGGCTGGGTGAGTTAACTCATTATTATCGCGTTAACTCGTTAATTATTAAACGCAGATGAATATTTTATCGTGCATTAATGCAGTTTTTTTTTTTATTATTATTATTTCTTGGGGCTTTTGTGCCTTTAATGGAAAGTTCAGAGAGACAGGAAGCAGGGGGCAGAGAGAGGGGGAACGACACGCAGCACAGGGCCGTCCGATGTGGGACTCGAACCGGGGCCAGCTGCAGCCACGGACCACCCCTGTTTTATTATTATTTATTTTATTATTGTAAAAGTCTGTTGTTCACAGGCTTTTATTTTGTAAAAGTCTGTTGCTCACAGGCTTTTATTTTGTAAAAGTCTGTTGCTCACAGGCTTTTATTTTGTAAAAGTCTGTTGCTGTCTGCTGTGGAACAGGAAAAGAAAGTAATCGGCGGATCCACCAAACATGGAGAAGGGTACGGAACTTTTACTCGGCCATTTTCATTTTAAAGTTCTTCCAGACGGCGGAGTCGACAGAACCAAAGTCATCTGTAAACTCTGCCAAGTTGAATTGTCTTCTCAGCGTAGTAGTTCCAGTCTAAAATATCACTTAAAGGCAAAACACACAACTGATAGCAGCAAGTCATTCAAGGAAACAGACAGTGGAGCGAGGCTTCTACATAAAAACTACAGAAAGATGCTGATGTTAAAAGTGTGTTTGCACAACAAATGTTATGGCACTTTCATTCATATGGCAGCACATTTAAAATAAAGCTAAATGCTAAAAGCTATACGCTACTTTTGGATTCATTTTTGGATTCTGCGTACAAATGCGATTAATCGTGATTAATCAGGGAAATCATGTGATTAATTAGATTAAACATGTTAACCGTTGCCCAGCCCTAATAAAACACGTCTGTTATCTGAGCAGAAACAGGATCTGATGTTAGCGTAGGCGTACTTGTCTCCGACGATGCCGAGGTTGATGGTGGGGTATCCGTGCTCCTGGATGGTGGCCAGGAGGGTGGAGCGGTTGGAGTCTCTGATCTTTCCTGGGTGGAGGTCGTCCTCTGGATTCAGCAGCTGCACGCAAACAAAGGCAAAGTGTCCAAAGCTCCGGGAGAAGCTGGAAGAGAGTTCAGTGCAGCATTGGTTTGTGTCTGTACCTCGTTTCCAGTGGACATGACGGCCACCACGGGGAATTTGTGCACGCTGACCTCCGTCACCCCCACCGTAGCCAGCAGGCCGATCTCCGACGGGCCCATATGTGTCCCTTTAGACAGAACACACTCCCCCCGCCTTATATCGTGGCCGATCGGCCTGCAGACACACACAAACACTCGTATTTAACTCCCGATGGACTCTGGCCTCCACTCTGTCAGCGCAGGGTTTTCAGTTTAGGCAGGTTCATCTGTACGGCACAATTCAACTACAAGGCGATTCAAAGTGCTTTACAGAGACATTAAAACAGTAGAAATAAAAAGCATGATTTAAATTTTAAACAAAAAAAAGAAAAAAATAAGAACAACAGATAAAATCAGGAGTTAAAATCCCAGCCAGCATGTCTATGTGGGGCCCATAAGGTTTAAATCTGGGCTGCAGATGAGGGTCCCAGGTGGGTTTGTCCTCAGTTTCCATGGTGACCCCACCTGTGTTTGCCCATATGGGTTTCAAGTCTCTGTGTGGTTTTAGTTGGACTTTGCATTTAGCCAATTTGAATGTGAACATTCTTTTACTTTGTGTGATGTGTTTATCTGTATTGCCTTTGGAATAATTTAAGGCTTAGACCAGTGATACTCATTATTTTTTTTCACAAGAGCCACATTGGCAGAGCAAAATCAAGGGAAGAGCCACTTTTACCACAACATACTAAAGTCCCCTTTTGCAAATATGCATTTCTACATATAAAACATCCCACAAAAAAGTTTGTTGTTGTAATCATAGTGAGACATTCAGGATGAGCATGGTTTTTGTGCTGGTTTTTGCCCTTTTTTAATTAAAAACCGATCCATTGGGCCTGCATCTCGCGCTGGCTAAAGGAGCTAGCGTGCGCTGTGGTTTAAGCGGGCTGCGTTGCCAGGTTTAACAGAGCCCCCTTTAGGAAACACCATTAAGCCTTAATTAATACTTAATAAAGATACTTAATACTATAGAAATGCAAACTTAATAAAAATACTTAATACTGTGCAGTATTCGCTGTATGTTATTTGAAAAGAAATATTGTTATTGTTACCATATATAGTATAAGCTACAATGTGAGTGCGAGCTGCCAATTAAAGCTTGAGGAGCCACGCAATGAGTATCTCTGGGTTAGGGTAACCTTAAAGGGGAAGTTCGCCATTTTGCACATTAAGCCCTGTTTTTTCGGGTCAATTTCGATTAATTGACCCGAAAATCGCAGCGAAATGTGCCTTCTAACAGTTGTTTTAGCATTTGGTGGACCTATTTTTCCGGACACCGTTGAATAGCAGCAGCAAGACATCCAGCCACTAGGTGGCGATAATGCGTTGTTTGTGTACAATACAAATCAATGAAGACGGACAATAATGGTAATATAACTTCTCTGGAAGCGTATTTTGCGGTGATTTTCGAGCCAACGTATCGCTGTCCACCACTGACCACACGGTGAGTTTCATGTCTCTGCAAACGAAAGTTTAATGCCGTTTTATGATTGTTTGCTTGAGTGGTCATTGACTCAATGCAAAGGTGGGGGGGCTGCAGCAGTGGATACCTAAATGCTCCGTTCAGCACCAAACGTCCAAATTGTGATCAGAACATCTATAATTCACCCCAGACTACCTAAAACAGGGCTTAATGTGCAAAATGGCGAACTTCCCCTTTAACCTTCAAGTTGCACTTTGAAACCCATATGGGCAAACACAGGTGGGGTCACCGTGGAAACTGCGGACAAACCCACCTGGGACCCTTATCTGCAGCCCAGATTTAAACCTTATGGGCCCCACATGGACATGCTGGCTGGGATGTGATTAAGTTTTCAAACTCAAGCTTCAGATTTTGAGCTTTATTCAAACGCAGCTGAAAATAGGTGTGTCTTCAACCTTAAACACACTGAGTGTTTCAGCTGATCTGAGGCTCTCTGGGAGTTTGTTCCAGACATGTGGAGCATAGAAGCTGAATGCAGCTCCTCCATGTCTGGTTCTGACTCTGGGAACTGATAGCAGACCGGATCCAGGTGAGCTGGGGGGTCTGGGAGGTTTACCTTATATCCTGCCCGGGCCGCACCTGCACCATGATCCTCACCTCCAGCTCCTCCGTGCCCTGAAACAAACGGACTGTCAACATCTCTCCGCCCAGCACCGACCCCCCTTCAGCATGAACAGTGTGGAGGCCTTACGTCCTCAGACTCCCGCAGCAGCTCGGTATCCTCCACCTGGACCACGGCGTCGGCGCCGCAGGGGATGGGAGCCCCGGTGGTCACCCTCATCACCTGCCCTGGCATCACTGTGTGGGTGGGCTGGACACAGAGTTTACAACCCAAACATCATCAGTGCTTCCAAGGCAACACAGGCTTTATGTTCAGCAGCACTAAACTAAACTGAACTAAACTGAACTGAAACAGGTGAGAATAAAGTCATTAGTGGCGCTTATTAGCTTTGAGGCTAAGTGGCTTCGTGACTTATTGAACTAAAGTTCATCACCGAGACGTGAAAACAGAGTTATCTTCATTTGTGAATACAACTGTTTTCATTTAAAGCTTTCACATACACTGCAAAAAATCTAAATCTTACCAAGTATATTTGTCTCATTGAGTATCTCATTACACTTAATATAAAACACAACTGCCTAACAAGTGCTATTTCAGCCAGATATAGGGACTTGTTTTAATACAATACATCTGGAATATCTTGTTAAGTGAAAAAGTCTGGAAAACAAATTGTTTTGAGTCATATTTCACATGAAACAAGCTTTTTTTTTTCATTTGAAGAGATTTTTAAGCTAATTTCAAGATCACTTTTAACTCAAAAGTCGTAAAAATCACATTTTATTTCAAGAAATCTTGACAAGCCGATTTTCACTAGTTCCATTGGAAGATTTATTCGCTTATTTCAAGCAAAAACGTCTTTTATTTGTTGTTTTTTTACTTATTTTTGGAGGGGCATTTTTTCCAGTCTATCAGGACATGTGGGAGGGAGCGGGGCTCACACACCATGTTGTTTAGGGTCAGAATGTTCTCAGTCGAGGTGATGACGGAGGCGTTGTGGCGATCTCAGACACAGTGGTGCCGGACAGAGATCGGGTTCTGGCCAGAATGTTATCAGCAAGTATCAAAGTAATTCTGTGTTTGCTGCCATGTGACTTTATTTTCTTATTGTTCCCCACAGACATTATGAAAATAATAATGTTTATTTATGGAAAACTGAGACAAAATGCAGAAGAAGACGGTAAAAAAGGAGGAAAGACATCAGCAACCTGGGAAGGGTTATAAGGCCGTTTCCAAACTATCTGGAGTCCATCGTTCCACAGAGAGAAAGATTATTCACAGCTGGAAAACATTCAGGACAGCTGTCAGTCTGCCCAGGAGCAAGGTCACCCCAAGGTCAGAAACCCAAGAGCTACATCTCAGACTCTGCAGGCCTCAGTTAGAAGGTTAAAGGTCACCCCAAGGTCAGAAACCCGAGAGCTACATCTCAGACTCTGCGGGCCTCAGTTAGCATGTTAAAGGTTAAAGGTCACCCCGAGGTCAGAAACCCAAGAGCTACATCTCAGACTCTGCAGGCCTCAGTTAGCATGTTAAAGGTTAAAGGTCACCCCAAGGTCAGAAACCCAAGAGCTACATCTCAGACTCTGCAGGCCTCAGTTAGCATGTTAAAGGTTAAAGGTCACCCTAAGGTCAGAAACCCAAGAGCTACATCTCAGACTCTGCAGGCCTCAGTCAGCATGTTAAAGGTTAAAGGTCACCCCAAGGTCAGAAACCCAAAGAGCTACATCTCAGACTCTGCAGGCCTCAGTCAGCATGTTAAAGGTTAAAGGTCACCCCAAGGTCAGAAACCCAAAGAGCTACATCTCAGACTCTGCAGGCCTCAGTTAGCATGTTAAAGGTTAAAGGTCACCCCAAGGTCAGAAACCCAAGAGCTACATCTCAGACTCTGTGGGCCTCAGTTAGCATGTTAAAGGTTAAAGGTCACCCCAAGGTCAGAAACCCAAAGAGCTACATCTCAGACTCTGCAGGCCTCAGTCAGCATGTTAAAGGTTAAAGGTCACCCCAAGGTCAGAAACCCAAAGAGCTACATCTCAGACTCTGCAGGCCTCAGTCAGCATGTTAAAGGTTAAAGGTCATGACAGCACAGTTAGAAACAGACTGAACAGGTATGGCTTGTGTGGAAGGGCTGCAGGAGAAAGCCTCTTCTCTCTAAAAAGAACATGGCAGCACAGCTTAGGTTTGCAAAGCTGCATCTGAACAAACCACAAGACTTCTGGAACAATGTGCTTTGGACAGAGCAGACCAAAGTGGAGATGTTTGCTCATAATGCACAGCAGCACGTTTGGAGGAAACCAAACACAGCATATCAGCACAAACACCTCACACCAGCTGTCAAGCACGGTGGTGGAGGGCTGATGATCTGGGCTGGTTCTGCAGCCACAGGACCTGGGCACCTTGCAGCCACTGAGTCCACCATGAACTCCTCTGGATACCAAAGTATTGCTGCTAAAGCTGCTGGATCAGGGGGTTCACTTAGTTTCTCACCCACTGCTTCTGTGTTTTGTCTCAGTTTTTGTTCCATAATTAAAGACTAAGTGAAATATGACCAGATGAGTTTTTCTGTCCTGAAGAACTGACAGTTGTTCGTGTCTTTATAGAGTAGAAGTGTGTCAGCGAACGGTTTAACCTGGTTTATAAAGTGCTTTTGAAAGTCAACAAGACAAGAAAGGTGTCACAGAAATGCAGTTAATTCATCTTTGTTAAAATGACTGGTGGTGGTGCTCCCACTGACAGCTATATGACCTCCTGAGTGGAGTTAATGCATCAGAGCTGACCTGCTGTCCAGCCTGTGACTCCCCCATGATGAAGCGATCTCCTGGGCCGTCAGCAGCTACAAGTCAATGATAATGATGGTAATCAAGTTAATCATGGAGGTTAGACCACGGTTATCGATCTGAAATATTCAGCAAGGAGGGCGGTTTTAAGTTAATTAGCCACCGACAGACAGGAGGATGAAGGGATGCAGATGTTAGATGGGAACAGAAAGAGTGTGAGAAGGGCTGACCTCGTACGGCGTAGCCATCTTTAACAGAGGCAGGGAACGGGGGAAGGTTGTCTTTGGCATAGATGTCCTGAGCGAGCACCCGACCCAAACCGTCTGTGGAGAACAGCCAGAACCAGCTCAGTTTAGTGCCGAGCAGACAGGAAAACCACTCAGTCAACACACAATATTGCAGTATGCGGTATTATTGCAAAAAATCTTTTTTTTAATCCATCTATCTATCCATCCATCATATATCTATCTATCTATCTATCTATCCATCTATCTATCCATCCATCTATCTATCTATCCATCCATCTATCTATCCATCCATCTATCTATCTATCCATCCATCTATCTATCCATCCATCTATCTATCTATCCATCCATCTATCTATCCATCCATCTATCTATCTATCCATCCATCTATCTATCTATCCATCCATCTATCTATCCATCCATCTATCTATCTATCCATCCATCTATCTATCCATCCATCTATCTATCTATCCATCCATCTATCTATCCATCCATCTATCTATCTATCCATCCATCTATCTATCCATCCATCTATCCATCTATCCATCCATCTATCCATTTATCCATCCATCCATCCATCCATCCATCTATCCATCCATCTATCCATTTATCCATCCATCTATCCATCTATCTATCCATCCATCTATCTATCCATCCATCTATCTATCTATCCATCTATCCATCCATCCATCTATCCATCCATCTATCCATTTATCCATCCATCTATCCATCCATCCATCCATCCATCCATCCATCTATCCATCCATCCATCTATCCATTTATCCATCCATCTATCCATCCATCCATCCATCTATCCATCTATCCATCCATCCATCTATCCATCCATCCATCTATCTATCCATCTATCATCTATCCATCCATCCATCTATCTATCTATCCATCCATCCATCCATCTATCTATCCATCCATCCATCCATCTATCCATCCATCCATTTATCCATCCATCTATCATCTATCCATCCATCAATCAATCTATCCATCCATCCATCCGTCTATCCATCCATTTATCCATCCATCCATCTATCTTCTATCCATCTATCTATCCATCCATCCATCTATCCATCTATCTATCCATCTATTTATCCATCCATCCATCCATCCATCCATCCATTCATCTATCCATCCATCCATCCATCCATCGATCCATCTATCTATCCATCCATCCATCCATCCATCCATCCATCCATTCATCTATCCATCCATCCATCCATCCATTCATCTATCTATCTATCCATCCATCGATCCATCTATCTATCAATCCATCCATCTATTTATCCATCCACCCATCCATCCATCCATCCATCTATGCATCCATCTATCCATCTATGTATCTATCCATCCATCCATCTATCTATCCATCCATGTATCTATCCATCCATCTATCCATCCATCTATCCATCTATCCATCCATCCATCCATCTATGCATCCATCCATCCATCTATCCATCTATGCATCCATCTATCCATCTATACATCTATCCATCCATCCATGTATCTATCCATCCATCGATCCATCTATCTATCAATCCATCTATCTATCAATCCATCCATCTATTTATCCATCCATCTATCCATCCATCCATCCATCCATCCATCCATCTATGCATCCATCTATCCATCTATACATCTATCCATCCATCCATGTATCTATCCATCCATCTATCCATCCATCCATCCATCTATCCATCCATCCATCCATCCATCCATCCATCCATCCATCCATGTATCTATCCATCCATCTATCCATCTATCCATCCATCTATCCATCCATCCATCCATCTATCCATCCATCCATCCATCTATCCATCTATGCATCCATCTATCCATCTATCCATCTATCCATCCATCCATGTATCTATCCATCCATCGATCCATCTATCTATCAATCCATCCATCTATTTATCCATCCATCTATCCATCCATCCATCCATCCATCCATCTATACATCTATCCATCCACCCATCCATCCATCCATCCATCTATGCATCCATCTATCCATCTATACATCTATCCATCCATCTATCCATCCATCCATCCATCCATCCATCCATCCATCCATCCATGTATCTATCCATCTATCTATCCATTCATACACCCATCTATCCATCCATCCATCCCCTTTAACCCCCTCTGCCGTCGGACACCCGACAGGTTCTGGGATTCTACCGTTAAAAAAAGGTCAGAACGAGGGAACAAAAACAGAAGAACGCACTTCTGAAGACTCACCTCTGTAATTAATGACTTCTATTCCCAGAATAGGCGTCATCTCCAGAACAGTGATGAAGGCTTTGTCCATGGACGTCAGCGGGAACGGCGACATGCGATGACGACGCGCCACTTTGCTGATGTCCACCGCACTGTGGCCTAAACACACCATATCAGAGTGTAAGAGATTAATAAACATTTCCTCAGAAAAAGAGACCCAAACACAGAAGACGACACAACTTACTGGCTCTCAGGATGTTCTCATTACTGCCACATCGAGACTGAACCTGCAGAGACAGAGAGGCTGATTTCACCTTTAAAGGAATCCAACTCCACACATGCAGAGGACATTAAATCATGCTGCGATTCCAGGACTGTGCAGAACAACATGAACATAAACCCAGAATCTGAGGCAGAACCAGAGTTAGTTCAGTTCTGAGCAGCTTTAAAGTGAATATCTGCAGATGTTTCCATGGTAACAGCTGCAGAGATTCACTGAAACATGTTCCAACATGAACATAAACCCAGAATCTGAGTCAGAACCAGAGTTAGTTCAGTTCTGAGCAGCTTTAAAGTGAATATCTGCAGCTGTTTCCATGGTAACAGCTGCAGAGATTCACTGAAACATGTTCCAACATGAACATAAACCCAGAATCTGAGGCAGAACCAGAGTTAGTTCAGCTCTGAGCAGCTTTAAAGTGAATATCTGCTCTGAGCTGCTTTCTCCTCCAGCACAGCCTGAACCCTCTCAGACGAGCTTTCTGTCCTTTCTTTAAGGAGTCTTCAGGAATAGTTCTCCAGGCTTCTTGAAGGACATCCCAAAGCTCTTCTTTGGATGTGGGCTGCCTTTTGTTCCGTTCTCTGCCAACATGATCCCACACTGCTTCAGTAATGTTGAGCTCCGGGCTCTGGGGAGGATTCATCCCTCCATCAGACCTGCTGCCGCTGATTTTCAGCCCACTTCTTGTGTCCTTTGGCACAGCTCAGCCTTTTCTCCCTGTTTCCCTTCCTTAAGAACGGCTTCTTGACAGCCACCCTTCCATGGAGCCCATTTCTGATGAGGCTTGGGCCAACAGCAGATGGATCAGCTGAAGGTCCAGATGCATCTGTCTACCCACCTCTGGTTCTGTGTGGACACAGCTCTGGTTCATCCCTTGAGTTAGGAGCCTTTTCTCTGCCTGAATGGTTCATAGGTCAGAGTTAAGTGGCTTAACGAAGAAAAAACTAGGGCTGGGCGAGTTAACTCGTTAATTATTTAACGCCGATAAATATTTTATCGCGCATTAACGCAGGTTTTATTTATTTATTTTATTTAATGAAATGTTGTTTTTTTTAAACATTTTTTTCAGGCTTTTATTTTGTAAAAGTCTGCTGCTCACAGGCTTTTATTCTGTAAAAGTCTGCTGCTCACAGGCTTTTATTCTGTAAAAGTCTGTTGCTCACAGGCTTTTATTTTGTAAAAGTCTGCTGCTGTGGAACAGGAAAAGAAAGTAATCGGCGGATCCACCAAACATGGAGAAGGGTACGGAACTTTTACTCGGCCATTTTCATTTTAAAGTTCTTCCAGACGGCGGAGTCGACAGAACCAAAGTCATCTGTAAACTCTGCCAAGTTGAATTGTCTTCTCAGCGTAGTAGTTCCAGTCTAAAATATCACTTAAAGGCAAAACACACAACTGATAGCAGCAAGTCATTCAAGGAAACAGACAGTGGAGCGAGGCTTCTACATAAAAACTACAGAAAGATGCTGATGTTAAAAGTGTGTTTGCACAACAAATGTTATGGCACTTTCATTCATATGGCAGCACATTTAAAATAAAGCTAAATGCTAAAAGCTATACACTACTTTTGGATTCATTTTTGGATTTTGCGTACAAATGCGATTAATCGTGATTAATCAGGGAAATCATGTGATTAATTACATTAAACATTTTAATCGTTGCCCAGTCCTAATAAAACACATTCCCCTGAAGATGCTCAGGTATAAGGACTGGACTGAAGATGAGGGAAGAAGCAGAAAAACTCTGAAAGAGCTTCAGGAAGCTGCAGAACTGCTGATCAGGACACTTTAAAAGGTGACAGAAAGTCAGACTTTACATCCTCATACCTCACTGAGGTGAGCGTGTGCAGGGCTGTGCGTACCTTCGGTGTCGGGCATGAGGCGGTGGAAAGTCGGGAGGTTGCCTGCGTTGCCCGCGGTGACTCGGAGGGGGTGGAGCTCAAAGAGGCCGAATCTCGAGGAAGCACCTGGACGCCTCGAGAAATGATCGAGTCCGGGATCTACGCACACACACAAACATTTTCCTCAGTTATTTAGCCCTCACACATCCTCCATAAAGTCTTTCTCTGACTCTAAAACAACTTTTACTGAATGTTGCTGCAGCAGATTCCACATTTTGGTTCTTTTTTCAATCACGATCCTGAGTTAAGACACTAAAAATCTTTGTTTTTTGTACTTCCATCTGTTAAATAAAGCTTCGAAGTTAAAAAAACTACAAATATTAAAGACTATTCGGGCACTTTTACCCGCTGATGTGTTCGGTTTCTTCTTATTAGTCCCGGATGAGCAGAAATGACAGCTTTCCTTGTGCTTTTCAGACTAAATAAACCCCCAGAACGCTGAATCACACGTGGTGGAACAACATAGAAACAACAGGCATGATATTCATGATCTGACCCCGACATCAGCGTGTTAGCGCTCGTTAACAAAAGGTTTATCTGCGATTTAATCACACTTCTTCCTTCAATAAGTCCCTCAGTGGCACCTTAAACACATTAATAAAGAAAGAAATTAAATATATTCCAATTAAAATAACTAATAAAGATGCAAACTGAGTGACAAAGTAAATCTAAATGATGCAGTTTCATATTAAAGCAGAAAAATGTATTTATTTTAGCATGAATTCTCTTTTAAGCTGCATTTCCTGTCATATTTTATAGTTTAGATGGAGACGTGCTGCTCTGACTGCAGGTGAAAAACAGCAGATTATCCCTTTAACTGGGTAATTAATGGATGGACACACAGGGCGGAGGGTGGAGCAGCGGTGGGGGGGTCTCACCTGCTGGTGATGGGAACAGGTGAAATGAGCGGGGGGGGCGGGGGTGTTTCCAGGCAGGTAGGCACAACCTTTAGCCATGACCACAGCATGACTCGTCTGATGAGCGTGCACGTGGACACACGCGCACACACACACACACACACACACACACACACACACACACACACAGATGAGATGATGTGAAAACATTTAAATGAAACCGTGGACGGTTCTAAAGTTCAGATTAAACTGGTTTTAAATGTAAAAGTGAGGTCGTTTACAGACTTTAAGATGGTTTGAACTGGACTCTGATTGGACAACTGAATGAATGAATGAATGAATGAATGAGTGAGTGAGTGAGTGAGTGAGTGAGTGAGTGAGTGAGTGAGTGAATGAATAAATGAGTGAATAAATAAATGAGTGAATAGATGAGTGAATGAATGAATAAATTAATGAATGAATAAATGAGTGAGTGAGTGAATGAGTGAATGAAAGAAAGAGTGATTGAATGAATAAATGAATGAGTGAGTGAGTGAGTGAGTGAGTGAGTGAGTGAATGAATAAATGAGTGAATAAATAAATGAGTGAATAGATGAGTGAATGAATGAATAAATTAATGAATGAATAAATGAGTGATTGAGTGAGTGAATAAATAAATGAGTGAATGAATGAGGTAATGAGTGAGTGAATGGGTGAATGAATGAGTGAATGAATGAATAAATGAGTGAATGTATGAGTGAATGAATGAATAAATGAGTGAATGTATGAGTGAATGAATGAGGTAATGAGTGAGTGAATGGGTGAATGAATGAATAAATGAATGAATAAATGAGTGAATGAATGAGTGAATGAATAAATGAGTGAATGTATGAGTGAATGAATGAATAAATGAGTGAATGTATGAGTGAATGAATGAGTGAATGAATGAATAAATGAGTGAATGAATGAATGAATGAGTGAATGAATGAATGAATGAATGAATGAATTTTGTACTGGTTGAATATCTGGACATGAAGACGCTCTTATTTGATGACGCCCTCCCGTTTCCCACGGCCGTAAAGACCCGACCAAAGTTTCACCCGCCGGTCATGCGTGCGTCCCGCCGGCTCGGCGTTACCTTGGCAGCGATGGCGGCCGCGGTGATGTGGGAGGAGCCGTGCTGGTGATTGTGGTGGTTGTGCTCGTGCTGCCCTCTCCTCATGTCGTCGTCCTCCTCGTCCTCCTCTTCCTCGCACTGGGTGCCGCGCTCCATGGTGTGAGTGTTGCTGTGGGCGTTGGCGTGCGTGTTGGCCAGCAGGGAGGAAGGGGAGGTCAGCTGCTCCAGGGCGGCGTGCGTGGATTTCACCCTGACGTTGGCCTCGCGCAGCAGGTCGACGGCGTGAGGCAGAGCGGGCAGAATGAACTGAAAACACTCCTGCGGGACACATCATGGTCCCATTCAGAGAGCAAACGCTGACACGGACGACTTTTTCCAACTGATTTTAACTGTTTTTCAATCATTTAAACACAGTTTTGGATTGAAAATGGAGCTAAAGCCACAAAAACTGAGAAAAGCTTGACTAAATCTGGCTTATGAATTAATTTTGAATCACGAAACTTTCGTTCACGAAAGGAAACCAACAGATTGCATCAAAGCAATGGTTTAATACTGATTTTAGGAGCAGTTTTAAAGCGAAAAAAGAGGACGAAACACTTCAAATGTGTCGTTTGTTGCTGTAAATCTACAGAAAATGAGCCTAAAACCTGAGCAGCAACATATCTTTGAACCCGCGGCCACAGGAATAACCAAAGTTCTGGGACTTTGGCCCCTGCATCAGCAGAGGAAATCAGAGAGTCGTACCTGGGAGCCTTTCTTGCTCCCGGGAAGGTTGATGATCAGAGTTTTTCCACGAATGCCACAAACCGGCCTGAAAACGATGCAGAGGAAAGCAGATTAGAGCGGGAGCGCAACGCCTCACACCTGAATCCGACCTTGACGGTCCTCACCTGGACAGCATTCCAAGAGGCGTAACGTTGAGGGACCCCATCAGCATGGCCAGAGCCATTCCCGGGGCCTCTCGCTCTATCACCTCCCGGGTGGCCTGGAACAGAAGCACAAGGAGCCATTTAAAAGGGACTCAATTCACCCTGAGAACCATAACATCCACCAATATCCATCATCTTCATGCACCTGAAGGACTGACCAGGCTCACGCTAACTGACTCGGTTCACTGAATTTGACCATTTGACTCTCTTGACGTCATGTTTTTTTTGTCTGCGCATGCGTACCTCAGGAGTAACATCTCGGGGTGCGAAGCCGGTTCCTCCAGTGGTGAGAATGAGGTTCAGCTCCTGTTCGTCACACCACTCCAAAAGAGTGTCCTGCACACGAAAACTACGTGAACAGGTGCAGTTCACATCATTTTAACTCCAGTAACACGAAAACTACGTGAACAGGTGCAGTTCACATCATTTTAACTCCAGTAACACGAAAACTACGTGAAAATGTGCAGTTCACATCATTTTAACTCCAGTAACACGAAAACTGCGTGAACAGGTGCAGTTCACATCATTTTAACTCCAGTAACACGAAAACTACGTGAACAGGTGCAGTTCACATCATTTTAACTCCAGTAACACGAAAACTACGTGAACAGGTGCAGTTTACATCATTTTAAGTCCAGTAACATGAAAACTACGTGAACAGGTGCAGTTTACATCATTTTAACTCCAGTAACACAAGACCAGCGAATACAGCTGTAGTTTGCATCATTTTAACTCCCGTAACACGAAAACTACGTGAATAGGCGCAGTTAACATCATTTTAACTCCAGTAACACGAAAACTACGTGAACAGGTGCAGTTTACATCATTTTAAGTCCAGTAACATGAAAACTACGTGAACAGGTGCAGTTTACATCATTTTAACTCCAGTAACACAAGACCAGCGAATACAGCTGTAGTTTGCATCATTTTAACTCCCGTAACACGAAAACTACGTGAACAGGTGCAGTTCACATCATTTTAACTCCAGTAACACGAAAACTACGTGAAAATGTGCAGTTCACATCATTTTAACTCCAATAACACGAAAACTACGTGAATAGGTGCAGTTCACATCATTTTAACTCCAGTAACACGAAAACTACGTGAAAATGTGCAGTTCACATCATTTTAACTCCAGTAACACGAAAACTACGTGAACAGGTGCAGTTTACATCATTTTAAGTCCAGTAACATGAAAACTACATGAACAGGTGCAGTTTACATCATTTTAAGTCCAGTAACATGAAAACTACGTGAACAGGTGCAGTTTACATCATTTTAACTCCAGTAACACAAGACCAGCGAATACAGCTGTAGTTTGCATCATTTTAACTCCCGTAACACGAAAACTACGTGAATAGGTGCAGTTCACATCATTTTAACTCCAGTAACACGAAAACTACGTGAAAATGTGCAGTTCACATCATTTTAACTCCAGTAACACGAAAACTACGTGAACAGGCGCAGTTAACATCATTTTAACTCCAATAACACGAAAACTACATGAACAGGTGCAGTTTACATCATTTTAAGTCCAGTAACATGAAAACTACATGAACAGGTGCAGTTTACATCATTTTAACTCCAGTAACACAAAAACTACGCGAACAGGTGTATATTACATTATTTTAACTCCAATAACACGGGGCCAGAGAACAGCTGGGATGTATATAGACGATCTCGTTTGAACATGTATCCCAGAGGAGGCCCCATCACTGCATTTAGAGATTCAGTGGGATGGTTTTAGGTCCATCTCACCTCACAGAGTTTGAGTTAATGCGACACTATATAGGAAAAAGGGTAACAAGCTGCTATTTTTGATGAACTCAGTCCATTCTACAGTCAAACCTTTCCATAAAACATGCCATTTTTTCCAAAATAAAACCCTTTCTCACACGTTTTCTTATTTTATTAGAAGAAGCTGAAGTTCAACATCAACTAACTGTATTTTGTTATTAAAATTAAAAAAACTTGCATGTTCCAGAACCTTAAAAATCCAAAGTTTTCAGACATAAGACAAAACAGGAAATACTTTAATTTGCGCTGTAGCACGAAGAGTTGGACGTTATCCGAGTTACTTTAGCCTCAGTGCGAGTGATTTTGATACCTTGATTTCGTCGATCTCGTCTGGAACGATCTTATAGGCTGCGATGAGTCCTCCCAGGCTGCAGGGGGAGACAGGGACAGTCAGGGTAATGCGAGCTGTGTGTGCGTCAGCGTTAGTGTTGAAATGAGGACTCACAGCGACGGGTCGTGGACCAGGTCCTTCAGGTTGACTCCACTCCTGTCCTCTGCCAGGTTGTTGTAGCAGCTGTCACTGACTGGAGGAGAGAGGCGTCACATTTACTGAGCAGGAAGCCTCCAACGGGTGACGCTTTTTCCAACATATCCTGCTTTTTCAAATCTAAACTCACAGGTTCACAGGTGTTTTTCACACCGGATGAATCCCATTTCTTTTGTGGGTTGAAAAAACAAAGTTACTGAGAAAAACAAGTAACAAACGATGCAAAGAAACTAGCAGATTAGAGATCAGAGAATCTAAGTTTTTTTAAACATCATTATAAAAATAGACTTTTTTTTTTTAAATCAGTATTGTAAAATACAATTTATAATAATATATCATATCGAAATGTTAGTTGCCATGCTTGTCTTTCTGATTGGCTGCCAGTCAAAACATTGTAAACCTGGCGGTTTGCGCCTGCTCTCAAGCTAGCATGTAGCTAGCTTAGCCAAAATGGACGGGTTTTTGACTTGGAAGAGACCGAAGGAACAGACCTGCTGGGGAGGACATTGCTGCAAAAAAAACCTAAGAAGTGGCCAACTAAAATGAGAAAGTATAAGGCAGCAGACATTAAGTTTGGGTTTACAGCGTCCTCTGTCTGGAGACCCTCTCAAATGAGTGTTTAAAACCTTCTAAACTTCAGCGTCACTTGATACTAAAACATCCGGCAGAGTCCGAAAAAACGGTCGACTTCTTCACACGTAAAGAAGAGCATTTAGTCAGGCAATAAAAGAAAGAAAATACGTTCTAAAAGTTTATGTTTCTTTACATATTTTGTAGCATTGTCTGTGGTTTGCAAAGGGGGCCAGAAGCTAATACTGTTTGGGGGCCTTGGCATGGAAAAGTTTGGGAACCCCTGCTATAAATGAACACTCAATTAATCTAATTTTAACCTAAATTTTGACTTGATTCGATATTCAAAATGCCACCAACACAGATCTGATTATTGATCAAAATATTTATGATTATTATTCGGGCCTTATTTGTGCAGCCTTTGAAGTCCAGACCTCAGCCTGACTGAGATGCTGTGGTGGGACCTTCAGAGAGCTGTGCAGAAACCAGAGCTGCAGACCTCAATGAGCTGAAGCAACGTTGGAAAGAAGAGTGGGCCAAGATTCCTCCACAATCATGTGAGAGACTGATAACGTCCCACAGGAAACCAGCTGCTGGATCAGGGGTTGCGTCTGTCTTTTGTCTCAGTTTTTGTTCAATAAATAAAGACTATGGCTCTGTTCGAAACATACTACATACTTCCATACTGATCGATCAGACAGTATGCAGAGCGTTTACCCACAATGCATTTCGCTCCTGCCCGAGCTGAAATCAGCCGGCCTGAAGCTGATTTCCCTTAAGCTCTAAACTCTGTAAACTTTAGCAACATTTGAAACATTTTCAGGTGAGAAAGTAGTCGTTTAGATCCCCAACGTGTTGAAAACCTGACTAAATACCGGCTATTTACAATTTTGTTCCCACGAATTTGGCGCTACTAAAGCTAGCCGCAGTGAGCAACGCACTTCTGGTTATTTTCACAAAATAAAATACCCGTTGCCTTTTATCATAGGGAAAGCCATTACGATACAATTGGTGCTTTTGTTTTGAAAACAGGAAGTGAACCTACCCTTGTTGTAGCTAGCTTGAAACTGCCGTTTTGACAGGAAATGACGATCGGCGACGTCACGTTACGTTGCATCTTGGGTAGTTTGAGTATGAGTAGTAACCTCATGATGCATACCCAACATTTCAGAGAATCTAGTATGCATCCGGGAACTTCTCGCTTACTCAAACTCGCATACTAACTCAAAAAGTTAGTAGGAGTAGTGGGAGAAGTATGCGGTTTGGAACACAGCCTGTGTGAAATATGTGTTGATCAGAGGTTGGATTAACTGAGTTTTATCACCTGCTGAGGAGCTGATGAGTTTATAATGTCCTGATACATAAAACCTGAGACCTGACAGAGAGTTCAGCTTCTTTCTACCATGACTGTGTGTTTCAGCATTAACTGAGCCTTCACAGATGTGCACGTGATAACATCTGCACTAAAGATGAGGCTGGTTGTTCCACGCGGGTCCATCCTGAATCTATTTTCTGTTATTTACATGGTAGAGTTTAACTTCCTGTGCTGAAGTGTTCCTGAACAACCGTCAGAATTAGTCATCTGCCTTGTATTACGAGCATTTATCTATCAGATTTAATCCTTTTGCCACAAGTAAGCTGAATATCTGTGGATGTGCTCCAAACGAATAAACATAAAGCCATCATAAACACACAGAAACATCTTTAAAACTACTATATGTCCTGCCTCGGTGTTGGTGCTGAGCAGCGTCAGCTCGCAGCATTAATCGGTGTGTTTGAAGCCGTTGGTCAGCTGGTGTTTTCCTGAGGGCTTACATGATGCATCTGTGTGGGATTTTCTGGGTTAGTCCAGGAAAACACGAGAATTTTTTACAAATTTAGATTTTCCAGCATGTTTGTGCCTTCCATCCACAAGTAAACACAGTTTTTTACACAATGCAAATTGATATTTTTCCAAAAAAAAGATATCAAAACACCTGGTTACAGCGTTATCGTGGTCAGGACAACGCCTGCGACGTCAGACTGAGCAACGCCATCTTCTTTGCTAATAATTTAACTGTGCCAACCTTAGCTGGACTTCCACCATCCATCAGACCTGCTGCCACTGATTTTCAGCCCACTTCTTGTGTCCTTTGGCACAGCTCAGCCTTTTCTCCCTGTTTCCCTTCCTTAAGAACGGCTTCCTGACAGCCACCCTTCCATGGAGCCCATTTCTGATGAGGCTTGGGCCAACAGCAGATGGATCAGCTGAAGGTCCAGATGCATCTCTCAGCTCCTGTGTCAGGTCTTTGCTGGATTTTTTCCTCTTTCTTAAGGACATCACTTTCAGATCCTGTTCATCTGCTGGAGATAGTTCTTTAGGCCTGACACTTCTTCTGTCCTCCACTTGTCCAGTTTCCTCAAATGTTTTAAGGACACACTGCACACCATGCTGAGATATGCCAAGTTTTCAGCTAACAGCTCTTTGGGAATCACCTTGTTGCTGCAGAAATCCTGTTTTCTGTCTGTCACACTGTGTTATCTTTGCTGTTTTTCACACATGCAGCTAAAGAAATGGGAACAAATCTTAATTCCAGTCTGAAACCCACAAAGAGCTTCTAGATTATTCATTTCTGGTGGCATAAAGCAGTTTAATCATTTCATTTATATTAATTGTTCCATAATTAGTCATTAGATTATATCTTATATTCCTTTTTTAAGCTTTAAATCGAATCTTATTTACTTTTTCTTGATGTTGAATTACATATAATTCTTATTATTCTCTGTTTCTTTCCTACTTTTAGACGTGATAACGTTCATTATTTTGGGATTAGGATTTTTTTAAACTGAATTTCTTATATTAATTTGACTCTTTTGGTAACTGAAAGCAGTTTTAACGTAAATGTACAAAAAAGTTGAAACTATGAAGCTGTTTTTCACAGATGTAGCTAAAGAAATGGGAACAAATGATGTGTCTCTGTGACAGGCTGCAGGGAACAAAGTGCCTAAAGATCCAGTTTAAAACGGCTTCTTTGCTAAGTTGGACACAACACTGGTTCATCCCTTGAGTTAGGAGCCTTTTTCCTGCCTGAATGGTTCACAGCTCAGAGTTAAGTGGCTTAATGAAGAAAAAACACATTCCTCTGAAGATGCTCAGGTACAAGGACTGGACTGAAGATGAGGGAAGATGCAGAAACAATTTTTTTCCTCGGGTTGTGCTCCTGAGGTCACTGCTACATCAACCAGTCACCAGTATGTTTGGTTTTACTTGAGATCTGATCAGATCTCCAGTTGGTTGAAAAGCTGAAGTAGTTGTTGCAGGGGAAGCAGAATGAAGGCCGTTATTCTGTGTTTTGGTTGTTTTAAAAACTGCGTGGACATGATTTCTTTTTCAGGGGAAAAACTGTTCACATACAGATGTTAACATGGATGGGGCCTTCCTTAAACAGCTGGCTTAAAGGGACAGTTCGCCTCTTCTGACATGAAGCTGTGTAACATCCCATATCAGCAGCATCATTTCTGAACATCTTCTTACCCCCTGCTGCGTCCTGTGAGCAGAGTTCCAGCCTCGTTTTGGTGCTGATGAAGGTAGGCCGGCTAGTTGGCTGGGGTTTAAAAAATAAAGCGTTTTGCTTCTCAAAACAATATGCGTTCAACAGAGTAATACATTTGCATCACAAAATGGTTCTCCAGGAAAAAGTCAGACCTCACAATCGCTTGGCCCTATTTTCTCTCCCTTCATATCAGTGCGTTCAGCCACCTAGCGATAACTGCGCCTGTTACGGTGTTTGCTGCACGGTCTGCACAGCAGGCAGTGATACGAAGGGAAAAATAGGGCCAAGAGATTGTGAGGTCTGACTTTTTGCTGGAGAACCATTTTGTGATGCAAATGTATTATTCTGTTGAACGCATATTGTTTTGAGAAGCAAAACGCTTTATTTTTTAAACCCCAGCCAACTAGCCGGACTACCTTCATCAACACCAAAACGAGGCTGGAACTCTGCTCACAGGACGCAGCAGGGGGTAAGAAGATGTTCAGAAATGATGTTGCTAGTATGGGATGTCATACAGCTTCATGTCAAAAGAGGCGAACTATCCCTTTAAACTCTTTCTTGGTCCTGTGATCAGCACATTATTTCTATCACAACAAGTAAAAGAGACGTTTCTTTCCCAGGTGATTTAAACATCAGCAACGGCCAACATCATTTGGCATCTTCAAACCCTTTTTCTCCAAAAATCCATGTTTAAAGTTGACCTAACTCAACTTTAAACATGTTCCAGAGCAGATCAGCAAACAGCCAACACACACCACACAGATAGTGTGTGATAACACGTGACAACAGACTGCGCTCCTTCCTGGATGGATGGATGGATGGATAGCAGAGTTAGCTGCTGATTCCTCTCATCCTCCTCAGCATTATTCTCACGTCTCTTTCAGCCTTTAGTGTTGGTGGCTGTCACACTGCTGCAAACTGGTCCCAGTCCTCCTCAGCTGAGCTCAGCTGAGCAGCTGAAGTCATTTTGGCTCAGCTGTAAGTCCTGCCCTCTCATTTCAACAAAAGATTCACTATTAATGAATGAACGAACGCAGATTTCTGCATTAAATAAAGAGCATTTGGATCCCAAACGCTGGTAAAAATCTGGAACTGTGACTGAAAGCAGTCTCCGCTGCAGCCAAAACATCGGATCTGCAAAGGGACATGAATAATGCAGCTCATGTAGGCTCGGCAGCGGCAGAAAATACAAGGTTCTCCCCGAGTCAAGCTGGAAACTTTGAGTTCGGCTAAACCGGAAGAGCCGAGGTTCTGCTTTCAAATTAAAAGCCTCTCATTGGAACGTTCCCCGGATCAGATGCAGCCAACAAAATGCCGCTCGCGCTCTATTTTTGTCTGCTGATGGTTTACAAATCCCAGAACGGTTTAGGCCCCAAAATACATCTGTGATATGTTCAGAGAATATAAAGCCAGCAGAGCTCTTAGATCCAAGGACTCAGGTCAGCTGGTCCAGACCAGAGTCCAGACTAAACATGGAGAAGCAGCATTTAGCTGTTATGCTGCCAACAAGTGGAACAAACTGCCAGTGGAGATTAAACTTTCACCAAATGGAGACATTTTTAAATCCAGGTTAAAAACATTTCTGTTCTCATGTGTCTATGCATGAATTCTGCACGATATCTTTGAACTTATCTGGACTGTTGCTTGTTTTTAAATTCATTTAAATTATTTTATTTGTTTCTCTTTATATTCTTTTATGTATTTTATTTCTTTCTCTTTATATTCTTTTAATCATTTTATTTCTTTCTCTTTATATTATTTTAATCAATTAAATGATTTTTTTTGTTTTTTTTATATTTTTGATGTATTTTTAATGCTTCTTCCACTCCCTGCTGCAATGCTTTTATTTTATGTAAAGCACTTTGAACTGTTTGTACATGAAATGTGCTACATAAATAAATTTGATTTGATTTGATTTATTTTGATTTGATTTATTTTGAAAGTCTCCGCCAACGCTTCCTTTTCTCTTCCGTCTGCCTTGACGCTGAGCAAAAAATGCCTCAATATACTGACGTTCAGCCATCAAATACATGCTCAGAGAGCAACAACCAGTCAAGCATGCAAATATAAACATTATTTAAACGTCAAACAACGACTTGACGGTGACAACGGAACAAACCCCACATCTGCCCGACCTGTCAGGGGGAAGGCAGCCTGCACGGAACCGGTTAGCATGGTGGCTAGCTGAGCTAGCTGAGCTAGCTCTGCTAGCTCTGCAACGAAGACAGCTCGGATCGTGACACTGTCGCGGCGCAGATGTGCACCGTTCAGAGGCATTTATCATTTATCATTTATCATCAGACGGTGGCCTTACCCGTCAGAATCCCCACGCGGGTCTGATGGTCGTGGTTGGTGAGCACCATCCCGTCCGCCGCCATGTTTACAGCCCCCCTCTCTGCAGGCTGCTGCTGCTGCACCTCTGGAGGACGACGGTGGCGTGTGCATGCGTGTGGGCGCGCGTGTACTCGTGTCCTTTAGTGTGAACGTCCTCCAGTTAGAACATATCGGTGACCTCTGTGTGCAGAGTGAAGTCGTGGTTATCGCACCCGTGGGGGATGGGGGGTGTTATTCATTTTAAAGCAAACTTTATTGAAAAGTCAGACGTTGCAATTAGTGAAAACACAGAACATTAATATAATATAATACAATGCCAGGGGCCAGGGGCGCCGAAAAGGGGGGTAAAAGGAGAAGGATTCTAGGGGCCCATGATTAAGAGGGGCCCAGAGAAGCCCTAATAAAATTATGATACTGACAAAAAATAATATGACACTAAGTTATAAACTAACTTATAATCACAAATATATTTTACTTACAATTTACTGGTAACAATAACTTTATTTGTTTTGGAAACATTACGTTTATGTTTTGTATTTTTCAGGTAGCCTAATTTAGAGTTTAGAATCAGAGTATCAGTGTTGCAGCAAATAAATGAATGCCATTGGATTCCTGGTGCTCAGTGTTTACCTACCTCAACTGTCATGTTTTTCTTTTTTCACAAATATGGGAACGATAGTCAGAAATATCATTACAATGCATAGTTTTATGTAAAATAGCGTCACAAATTTTCGCCGACCTCCTGTGCCCAGTAAAAATTATTTTCATGGGGCCCAAAATCCCTAGCGGCGCCCCTGCCAGGGGGTCACATTCTACAAAGCAGTGATAAATTAGTTCATAAAAATGTTGTATAAAGTGCACAGCTCTCACGTTTGTTTCTGTTTATCTGGCGGTGTTTTCCTTCCGCTTCAAAGGTCGGACCACCGCCAGTCCAATCAGCGACGATTCATGTCAAATCACACTGTCCCTTTTTTTTAGAAAATTATGTTAGTCTATCTAATCGTATCGAATCGTATCGAATCGTATCGAAACGTATCGAATTGTATCGAAACGTATCGAATCGAATCGAATCGTATCGTACCGAATCGAATCGTATCGAAACGTATCGAAACGCATCAAATCGTATCGAATTGTATCGAAATGCATCGAATCTAATCGTATCAAAATGTATCGAATCGTATCGAATCGTTTCGAATCGTATAGAAATGTTTTGAATCATTTCGAAATGTTTCGAATCGTTTCGAAATGTATCGAATCGTATCGAATCGAATCGTATCGAATCGCATCGAATTGTATCGAAACGTATCGCATTGTATCGAAAAGTCTGCAGCTTTTGGGCTGAACAAATTTAGTCCAATTGAGCAGCAAATGAAGCCACAACCCTGCTAACAGGGACTTTCCATCCATCCAGCGACTCTCACAAATCACACGTAGACTGGATGGTCAAACTCCCATGATCCCTCAGTAACTCTGAGGATAAAGATCTGGTCCAGTACTCCACGACCTGAGAGAAAAGAATCCGTGGTTCGGCTGTTAGCTCGTTTATACCGGCAGACATGGGCGTCGCACATGTGACAATGCGTCCAGCCACCTAGCGATAGCCGCACCTGTTACGGTGTTTACTGCTCGGTCTGCTCTTCGGTCTGCACAGTTTACATTGGACGCATTGATATCAAGGGAGGCAAAAATAGCGCCAAGCGATGTGAGATCTGACTTTTTCCTGGAGAATCATTTTGTGATGGAAATGTATTACTCTTTTGAGCGCATTTTGTTTTGAGAAGCAAAACGCTTTATTTTTTAAACCCCAGCCAACTAGCCGGACTACCTTCATCAACGCCAAAACGAGGCTGGAACTCTGCTCACAGGACGCAGCAGGGGGTAAGAAGATGTTCAGAAATGATGTTGCTGATATGGGATGTTACACAGCTTCATGTCAAAAGAGGCGAACTATCCCTTTAACAACTTGGTCCAGTTCAATGCTGGACTGAAGAAACTGAGCCACAATGTCCAGCTGTTGATGACAGCTAACGTACGTAAACACACCGTAACTCTCCACAGCAGCATGCAGTGTGTCCTCAGCCAACGTACGAACATACAGAAACTAACCCTTCACCAACGTCCTGTCGCAGCCTTGTTGGTTGAACCGCTCTGGGAGCTCCTAAACTCTCCCACAAGATTCAACATTGGGAAGCTTTTAATTTTTGTCTTACATTAAACATCCTGTTATTGTTTTATTCATTTTAATGGTGATGATGTTGTCATTGATACCTTCAATTTGTATGTTTGTGTGTTTGGTGTAAGTTGCTTTTCACATACTTCTTCTCAGTTTTATCTTAGTTTTGGTTAAATAATCACACAGTGGAATAAGTCAGGGGTCATTTTAAGAGCTGGCAAGTACCAGATGTTTTAGTTCTTTATTTAAAATCCTAGAATTGAAATGAAAAACATGTTTGTGTGGTTGTTTTAGTGAACTTTAAGTCATTTAAATGGGCAGGAAGCAAGTAGGTCTTAAAAGCAGTTTCACCAAATGAATTTTTTGTCAGATATGTTTCTTTTAATGAACCTTTCTGTTTGAAACCCTGTTTGTTCCATATAGATCTTTACGCCCCTTTTTATTAGGTCATTCTTATCATACACTTAATATCAGCAACATACAACCAGAACCATCGCTGTTCAGGTCATAATTTCTAATAGACATGACACAAAACATGAAAAACTTATTTTTAAAGATTTTATTTTATATTATTGCATGTATTATTATGTATTATTGATGTAGTATTATTATTATATTGTATGGTCTTCATTTCCTTGCAAGCTGCCTCTTTCCCACTCTCCTTAGGGGAGGTTGGAGAAGAGGTGACTTGTTTCAGCGATACAGTCGATGGTCAAACCTGTCGCAGTGCTGAACTCCTCACGGATAATCTCCACCAACTCCACATCCATCTCTATCCCGGACACACTATGAATTGTACTTTTCTTCCTGAAAAAATTGAATCAAACACGAAACACAGTTAGAAACATTGGTATTGAAAACAGGAATAAGTACAACATATATATTTTGCAAATGTGCACAAATTTAGTTGAGAAAATTAAAATACTTACTCCTCAGTTAAAATTTCAAAGAACTCCTCGATGATGTCTTGGAGACATTTCTTCAATCCGGTAAGACCGGCTGCTGGTACTGATGCTGGATCTGTTTGGTTCAACTCTAAAGCAGCGGGGTCAGAGTCCTGAGTTTGACCCAAGTGAAGGTTGGAGAAGAGGTGACTTGTTTCAGCGATACAGTCGATGGTCAAACCTGTCGCAGTGCTGAACTCCTCACGGATAATCTCCACCAACTCCACATCCATGTCTATCCCGGACACACTATGAATTGTACTTTTCTTCCTGAAAATTGAATCAAACAAGAAATAGGGTTAGAAACATTGGTATTAAAAACAGTAATAACTACAACATATATATTTTGCAAATGTGCACAAATTTAGTTGAGAAAATTAAAATACTTACTCCTCAGTTAAACTTTCAAAGAACTCCTCGATGATGTCTTGGAGACATTTCTTCAATCCGGTAAGACCGGCTGCTGGTACTGATGCTGGATCTGTTTGGTTCAACTCTAAAGCGGCGGGGTCAGAGTCCTGAGTTTGACCCAAGTCTGCAGAACATACAGGGACTGAGTCAGGAGAAGGACATGCAGCGGTCAAATCGACTTCTTCTGACTCAATTTCCATCTGTTGTTCTGTCTCGTCCTCCTTTTTTGTCGATTTAAAATTATTTCTGAATCCTTTCTTGATCTTTGTATATATTGTTGTGACAGCAGGCTTTTCACTGGAAGAAGTATCTTCAGTAAATTCTGCTTCTTCTGGTGTTGAGACATCGTCAGCAGTCTCATTGATTTCTTCTGCAGGTTCTTCAGGTTCCAGATGGGTCTCTGCAGGTCCGTCTTGTTCTGAACTTGATGCTGACTCTGTGTTTTTCTTCTCATCTTCCTCAATGTCACCAAGCCCATCCTCGTGGCATTTCAATGTTTGGGATGAACTCATTGGGGTTAAATCAGAGGGCATTTCCTCGTTCTCTGGTACGACATCATTACCATCCTCTCCTGTTTTTGATTCTAAATCTGCAATGAAGCCTTCTTCTTTGAAAGGACATCTACCTTGGTCATGTTCTTCCAGTTGGGATGACTTGTTGAGGGCCATAGCTGAGTCACAGTCCTGAGTTTGACCCAAGTCTGCAGAACATACAGGGACTGAGTCAGGAGAAGGACATGCAGCGGTCAAATCGACTTCCTCTGACTCAACTTCCATCTGTTGTTCTGTCTGATCCTCCTTTTTTGTCAATTTAAAAATGTTCTTGAATCCTTTCTTGATCTTTGTATATATTGTTGTGACAGCAGGCTTTTCACTGGAAGAAGTATCTTCAGTAAATTCGGCTTCTTCTGGTGTAGAGACATCGTCAGCAGTCTCATTGATTTCTTCTGCAAGTTCTTCAGGTTCCAGATGGGTCTCTGCAGGTCTGTCTTGTTCTGAACTTGATGCTGACTCTGTGTTTTTCTTCCCATCTTCCTCAATGTCACCAAGCCCATCCTCGTGGCGTTTCTCTGGTTGGGATGAACCCATTGGGGTTAAATCAGAGGGCATTTCCTCATTCTCTGGTACCATGTCATTACCATCCTCTCCTGTTTTTGATTCTAAATCTGCGATGATGTCTTCTTCTTTGAAAGAACATCTACCTTGGTCATGTTCTTCCAGTTGGGATGACTTGTTGAGGGCCATAGCTGAGTCACAGTCCTGACCCAAGTCTGCAGAACATACAGGGACTGAGTCAGGAGAAGGACATGAGGCGGTCAAATCGACTTCCTCTGACTCAACTTCCTTCTGTTGTTCTGTCTGATCCTCCTTTTTTGTCAATTTAAAAATGTTTTTGAATCCTTTCTTGATCTTTGTATATATTGTTGTGACAGCAGGCTTTTCACTGGAAGAAGTATCTTCAGTAAATTCTGCTTCTTCTGGTGTTGAGACATCGTCAGCAGTCTCATTGATTTCTTCTTCAGGTTCCAGATGGGTCTCTGCAGGTCCGTCTTGTCCTGAAATTGATGCTGACTCTTTGTTTTTCTTCCCATCTTCCTCAATGTCACCAAGCCCATCCTCGTGGCATTTCAATGTTTGGGATGAACTCATTGGGGTTAAATCAGAGGGCATTTCCTCATCCTCTGGTACCATGTCATTACCATCCTCTCCTGTTTTTGATTCTAAATCTGTGATGAAGTCTTCTTCTTGGAAAGGACATCTACCTTGGTCATGGTCTTCCAGTTGGGATGACTTGTTGAGGGCCATAGCTGAGTCACAGTCCTGAGTTTGACCCAAGTCTGCAGAACATACAGGGACTGAGTCAGGAGAAGGACATGCAGCGGTCAAATCGACTTCTTCTGACTCAATTTCCATCTGTTGTTCTGTCTCGTCCTCCTTTTTTGTCGATTTAAAAACATTTCTGAATCCTTTCTTGATCTTTGTATATATTGTTGTGACAGCAGGCTTTTCACTGATATCTTTGGATGATGTTGGGACATCGTCAGCAGTCTCGTTGATTCCTTCTGCAAGTTCTTCAGGTTCCAGATGGGTCTCTGCAGGTCCGTCTTGTTCTGAACTTGATGCTGACTCTGTGTTTTTCTTCCCATCTTCCTCAATGTCACCAAGCCCATCCTCGTGGCGTTTCTCTGGTTGGGATGAACCCATTGGGGTTAAATCAGAGGGCATTTCCTCATTCTCTGGTACCATGTCATTACCATCCTCTCCTGTTTTTGATTCTAAATCTGCGATGATGTCTTCTTCTTTGAAAGAACATCTACCTTGGTCATGTTCTTCCAGTTGGGATGACTTGTTGAGGGCCATAGCTGAGTCACAGTCCTGAGTTTGACCCAAGTCTGCAGAACATACAGGGACTGAGTCAGGAGAAGGACATGCAGCGGTCAAATCGACTTCCTCTGACTCAATTTCCATCTGTTGTTCTGTCTCGTCCTCCTTTTTTGTCGATTTAAAAACATTTCTGAATCCTTTCTTGATCTTTGTATATATTGTTGTGACAGCAGGCTTTTCACTGATATCTTTGGATGATGTTGGGACATCGTCAGCAGTCTCGTTGATTCCTTCTGCAGGTTCTTCAGGTTCAACATGAGCCATAACTGAGTCAGGAGAAGGACATGAGAAGGTCAAATCGACTTCCTCTGACTCAACTTCCATCTGTTGTTCTGTCTGATCGTCCTTTTTTGCGACTTTAAATACTTTCTTTAATCCTGACGTAAATCTTTTATATGACTTTCCTTTATGTTCCTTTTTTATGTCGTTTTCTTCTGGCATTTCGTCGACTGTGACCTCCTCTTTCACCTCAGCAAAAGCCCTGCGGAGTTTAAAAAATCTTTCCAAATGCCTTTCCACTTTTTGGCTGGCGCAGGACTCCTTTGAGGATCCACTTTCACCGATCGAATTGAGGCGTTCCTCTTTGTAACACCTGTTCACAAACTGCAGGAGCTCATCGATATCTTCAGCAGATCGATGAAGAATACCGGAGACGAGCATCTCTGCAGAGTCAAAGTCCTCTGAAGACACAGAGGGGACGGATGTTTCCTTTTCCTCCTCCAGGAATACGACTCTTGAATTCTTTTGAAAGCAAAGAAAACACATACAGTTGTTAGCAAAAACATGTCAATAACAATATTATTCACAATATTCTTAGTTATTATATCTATACATTTTACATTTCTTTACCAAATAAATCTAACAATAAAACTTGGAGATGTTTTACTATCAGAACACAGCTTCACAGTATGTAACATGAGGGAGATCTAAATGACTGTAAAAGTCCTGATCAGGGTCTCATTTCTTTATATTTAGCTTCTCAGGAGTCCGGCTCTCTTGTGACCGGTTAAAGTTTTCTGTAGCTGTACTCCAGGCTTTCAAAAGATGTTTCAAAATGTACAGACATTGGCTGCTTCAGTCCAGTCCTCGTACCTGAGGAATGTATTTATTCATTTCTAAAGCCACTTAACTCTGACCTGTGAACCATTCAGGCAGGAAAAAGGCTCCTAACTCAAGGGATGAACCTGGGTTGTGTCCACACAGAACAGACAACTGAGCAAAGAAAAAAAGGATCCAGTTTAAAATGGCTTCTTTGCTCAGTTGTCTGTTCTGTGTGGACACAACACTGGTTCATGCCTTGAGTTAGGAGCCTTTTTCCTGCTTCCATGATGCACAGGTCAGAGTTAAGTGGCTTCACAAACAGATAAATACATTCCTCTGAAAATTGAAAGACCTTCGGAAAGCCTGGAGAACTATTGCTCAGGACCACTTTAAAAGATTAGAAGAAAGTGAGGCTGCTTGGAAGCAAAATGTAAAGAAATGAGGGCTGTTTAAACACTTCTGCACAGTTCTGTGGATTTCTCTCACGCTACATAACTACGGAGCTGTGTTCTGACCCAAAAACATCTTTAAGTCTTATTGTTAAACGCATAACATTTGCACAATCAGTTTTGATTTTAGGACATGTGTTTTGTTTACATTTACCTTTTTGAATAGAGGCATCTTGAAATTATCTTCTTTTCCTTCTTTTTCTTGATTTGATCCGACTTTATCCTCTTCCAGCTCAAAGATCTGCAGGGTCTGCGTTCAGAACCTGGTAACATTCCAAGTAGTAGAGAAGCAGTGATGACATCATTGCTCTGATGTCTATGACAGTGTCAATGACATCACAGTCTATGACATCACAGTGCGGTGATGTCATCACTTCATGTGGGTGTGACATATATTTTTTATTTATTTATTTTATGCGTGTGTTTACATGTGTCTGTTTGTGTGTATGTGATGGGGTGGGGCGCGATGGGGGCTGCTTTTAAACAGGTATAGCACTTTGTGCTACATTGTACTGTATGAAAAGTGCTTTATAAATAAAGTTTGATTTGATTTTTACATTACAGTCATTTAAAAATCAAATCAAATCAATCAAACTGTTATTTTATCACAGTGCATCAATACACTGATGTCACACACACACACCCCTCAGGAACTTGTGCAGCTACCTTCCCCCTTCAGACCTTCCATCTAGGGTTGCCAACCGTCCCTTGAAAAACGGAATTATCCCGTATTTAGAAACAACAGCACCCCTCCCGTATTGAGCTGAAAAGGGACGCACTTTGTCCTGTATTATCGTGAGAATAAAACAAAGTCCATAAAATGTCAGTGGAATAAATGAATAACACGGGGCTTTATATGAAAATGTAAGGTAAACTTGCTCCCTGGCCCTCTCCTGCTGTGTGACCAATGAGCTGACAGCGCATTCATAAAGGAGTACGACAATACGGAATCCCGCTCATCAAGTAGCGTTGAGTTAAGCATGCAACATTGCATTGAGTTGAGTTGTGCATTAAGTTCATGAGTTCTATTTTTAAATATGTTTACAAGTCTGTTTGCACTTTTGTTATTGTCTATCTATTGTTTTATATCTATTTATACAGTTTTAAGTTTAAGACAGATTTCTGTTTAAGAAAGATATTGGGCCTCATGCAAGAACATTTTCGTATTTTTATTCTAAATTTCTCTCACTTTTTTCACAAGAAGGTCTGGTACGAACACGCCACGTCAGATTCAACAAGCGCTCTTAACTTCGGGAAAAGTGTGTAAACGACCTGCGTAAATGATGAATCACACTCGTGCGTATCTTAAGTTCACGTGCACGAGGATAGTAGATTTGCATACTCCACGCCCTAAATGATACCATATAAGGCTGTGCTTCCTCTCTCCTGTGCCAGGAAGTGTTGAGTGTTGAGTCATGAGAATGGCATCAAGGCGCAAAAAGAGCAACTTTAGGGGCTCTGAGACTGAAGTTCTGCTTCCAGGGATCCAAAAAGGAAAATCTGTCATTTTAGCAGTGTCAGCAGTGGAATTACGGGACCTGCTAAAGCGAATAAATGGGAAGCAATTACGAGTGCTGTTAATACCATGTCAGCGAAATAAAAAAATAAATGGTTTCATATGAAAATAGCTTAAAAAAAACGTCTCGCCATGGCCAGGCGCTCGATGACTGCAACTAAAGCCGTGCAATCAGTTGTTGCCTCATCATGATGGCACTTTGATAGGGTGGTCCATGAGGGGGGGTCTTCTGGCACCTTCTGGTCTGCCTGGGCTGGTTCAGGTTTTAGGAGACCGTCGTTCATGGCAATATTGCGCCATGAACGAGGTATGGAGACACACCCACCTGGCCTTCAGCTCAGTGCGCTCCACGACAGCAGAGGGGCTTTGATGCGTATATGTGTCTCGTGCTCCAATTATGATTGGCAGTCCAGCCACGGGATGAAAGTCCCTCTTAATTTGTACTTGTTGGACAGCGGTGTATGGGAATCTGATGTACCACGGGTGATAAACTGATGAGAGCTTTGCTGACCAAGGGGAGCGCACGACTCACAGACGACTGGGACACTCCCGCAGTCTCCCTCTGAAAGGTTCCAGTGGCCAACAATCCAAAGATGGTAAGGACCTGGGCGTGTGGTGGAATTGGGTTTGATCGGCGTGTTTCTCTCTGGAGTTGTGGCTCTAGCAAGCTGCATATTTGTAGCAGCACAGTCCTTGGCAATCTCAGCCAAAAATCGCGATCTCAGCCATTCGTCTGTCTCCACACGGTCCAAGAGCCTGACGCGCTCCAAAAGTAGCAAGTCAGCCGCTGGTTACGCTTCCCGTTATATAGGCTACAGATTCAAATTAACCTTCGATTAGTGCATATTTTAAGTCAAACAGAATAATGTCAGCATCATTGTTGGGTATAATGTATATATTTATTTATGTTTTCTTCAAAGTAATTAAATATACAATCCAATAGTCAAGCAAACGTGATTTGAAGCACAGCGGACTATTTTACGAAACTCCTACGACAGGTCTGCAACACTCGTAAATTCTGTTCGTATCTGAAAGAAAACGTAAAATACGAAAAGATTGGTGAATGCGCAAATTCTCTTAAATCACTCGTACGGGCGATTTAAGAACAAATCTGTGCGTACGAACGCTTCTTGCATGAGGCCCATTCATTTTATTCTGTTTATTTTGTTATTTTGTACTAAAGTACATTTCTGGTTAAACATTTGTTTTCCATATGTTTATATCACAAAAAAATATGCATTTAATTCAATTCAGGTTCGAGTCAAATAGTTACAAAATCATTTCACCCTTATTTTTTTTTCAAGGAGCTGGCAACCCTACTTCCATTCATCCTGGACAGCCTGAATCAAAGCTTTAAAGCTAGTGGAGCTAGCTCTTCTGAGCACTAGGCCACGAACTCGGGCAAAGGAGAGGGATTTCTGGAGCGACGAGCTCGTCAAGCTGGCTGAGCTAGCTCTTGGTTGAACAAAAGGCTCCCAGCCCAAGGGATCCCCACCGCTCCAGAGATTTAAACTAACATGAGAGTTAGCTGATGTGAGCTTCAGAGTTCCTTGCCTAGCAACCTAGCCACCCCTCGGCTAGCTCTTGGACCAGCAAGTTGTGATTTCCGGAGCAGCCAAACCGAAGCTATCTAAGCAAGACCTCCTGAGCGTGAGGCCGGGAGTTCCTAAGCTAGCTGAACAAGTGACCAAACAGATCTTTAAGGTCAGTGCTTGGAGGGAAACTTGAGCTAGCTGAGCTAACGGCCAACCGGCTGGGAACTCCGAGCTAAGGCCACATTTACACATAGCCGGGTATTTAGAGAAACGAATATTTCCCCCCCTCCGTTTTCAATAATAACATCGTGCACACAACATCGTTTTCAAAAAACTTGTCATTTACATCAAGCCGCATAAATACGCCGTCAAGCGCCATAATAACTATGCCAAACCTATTGGTGGCAGTGTAGGGAAAGGAATAAAGCCATGCAAGCCAATCAAAATCCTCAGAATCGACACCAACAAATAACACGAGCGACTTCCTGTACCTTTCAAAACAGCAATGGCGCGAGGTTCGTTTGTGTGGACCGACCGAGGTGGACTTACTCCTTAAAGTAGCGTTAGACAGTTGCAGTTGTTGCAAATGCAATAAGGCCAGAATCGTTTGCACAAAGGTAAAAATGAGTAGAACTTTAACATCATCCATGATAATCCTGATCAGTAGCCAAACAAACTGTAAACACAAGGCGCTCGCATGACGTTAAGCATTTTCTGGCGCATAATGTGACGTTTAAGAACCTAAAACGCTGTTTCTCCCAGTTGACACGGTAACACATAACCGGCGTTATCAGAAATCTCCACTTTGCCCGGAGGTTTTAGAAATAATTGTTTTCTGTGATAAAAACGGGGTTTTTGGTGTAAATGAGAGGCCAAACCGCAGGAAAATATCTGCGTCTTCCTATCGTGTAAACGGGGCCTAAGTTTATAGTCAATAACTCACAAACTAGTGTTCTGTTTTTTTTTTTTTTTTAATTCTCTTTTTATTCAGAAAGGCACATCTCCATCACATACATCACAACACATGGACGATAACTTAACAAAGTTTGCCAAGGATTCAGTGATGTAGTCCATGTTGCCCTTCTGGATCTTTCTCCCACGGACCCAAACCATTTCAGGTAGAAGTAATAACAAAAACAACAGAATTGGGGAGCGCAACCCTATATGCAATCAATATATCGCACACACAAAAAAATTTATATATATATTTACACATTTTTTTTTTGTACATATACAAAAAAAAAAAAATTAGAAGAGGGTAGGTTGAAACAAAGCACGAGTACAGTCAGATAAAATCAGATCTGACTGGTTTTACATACTCCGTCCACTTTGACCAGATCTTATAAAAAAATTTTATCTCAACTTTGAGGGAAAAAGAAATCTTCTCCATAAGATATATCTCGTAAACAATTTCAATCCATTCGTCGATGGTGGGAAGTTCCACTTTTAACCATTTCCTAGTGACACATTTCTTACTAGCTGCCAATAACATAGTCAACAAAGCAGCACATCACAAAGTAAACCAGAAAATCATGTTCTCCTGCCATTTTCTGAAGTTTTTTGTGAATTAAATGTGACAATCTTTGATCCCCTCAGAGTGTCTTTTGTTTTCATTGCCTTACCAGTATTAACGGTTATTTTGTTTGCCTTTTTCATTTGCAGATTTGAATGTTAGTTGACTATCCCGGGTTTTTGTTGTTGTAAATAGAAACATTTTGATATCCGGAAAGAAAAACCTGCTTTTTGAATAAAACATTTCCATGTGTGCTTTACAGGAACATTTAGGTACACTTTAATATCAGAGTTTTGAACACTTAAACAAATGTCGCTCAGCAGTGAGTTCTGGAACAAATTAAAAGAAGATATCTCTCATTGTTGAACTTGTTCTGGAACTTCCTTTTCTGTGTCACTGCTGAACTTCACTTTTTAAAAATATACAAAACTGATTCTAGAATATCTCAGTCACTGAAGTTATTAATTTTCGAATCATTAAAAAGTTATAATTTATAGTGATATGCAAGCAGTCACCAGGAATCTGCAGGCAAAAGCTGGGGTAGGCCGGCCGATTCACATTGAAATTGTTCACTTTATCAAACAGATCTGCATTTTAGTAATGTAATAATAATATCTATTTATTTATGGAGCTGGATGAAGGCACAAAACTACAGAAAAGAGAAGAAGAAATGCAAAAAGCATTGGCAGTTGGAAGGTACTTCAGAGGCTTCTAATTCAAAAAGTAAATTTCTGAAGGCTATGAAAGTCACGTTGGCTGAAAGAGGACCAATTTTCCTACGTTTTAATGGTAAAATTATTTCTGTGGCTTAAAGATTTTGGAAACAGTGACAGCTTAAAAACCTGTTCTGAAGAATCTTTCTGTATTCTTCCACTCTGTCAGTTGGAGCCTCCACTCTACACACGAACATTCCGTGTCATTGGAATGCATTGTAAACTCAGAAATAATCACGGATTTTACTACATTTTTAAACTGTGATAGTTCAAAATTGGCTGAATATTTTAAAAAAGCTGCTTCATTCAGTAATAGCTGAATGTCTTGTGAACATTTTAAAGATTGAATGGTGTCTCTGGCTGAAAGTATGCTGAAGTAGTTAAGTTTGAAAGAGGAGGAAGCTTTTTTAATGATTTGAAAGGATTTACCATTACTTTTAAAGGGAGGAAAAGTTGCACAAAAACCTTAATATTTTAAAAACTATAAAAGTTAGAAACACCAAGTGATAGCCCCCATCTCCAGAAAGAGCTGAACGTTTTGTGCAAAAATGGTTTAATTTGCTTAAAGTATGCAGAAGTTGTTAAAGCTGCGGTCGGCAACTTTTTTTTAGTCATATTAGCTTGAACTGTCATGGGATTCTGGAAGTAGAATATTAAATAGGCTGTTTAGGAAAAATAAGGAAATCTGTAGCTCCCTCTGAAGCCTGTAATCATGCTTGCAAAAACCGAGCGCTCCCGGCTGTTTTTAACCAATCAAGTTAGGGTGGAGGAATCCTACCTGTCAATCACAGCTTGTGCACACGCTGCTGAGCGTGAGTCTGCCCCAGCTTGTGTGCGCTCACACTGGTGTGAACTCACGTGCACAACCTCGTCCACAGAGGGGGAGGGGTTTGGGGGGCGATTCGGAGCTTGTTAGAGGTTGGGGGAGGGACCTGAAAGTTGTATCAGTTCGAATTTTCCGACTTTAGACTCGCAATTTCGAAAACCTGCCGACGGCAGCTTTAAATGTCAAAAAACATACGGCAAATACTCAAAAGAGCTGTTCCTGTGAAACAGCAGTGAGAATGCTTATGAGCTGAATGTGGATAGCTGACCATGCTAAAAAAGCTGAAAATAGTGAAACTTTTAGCAGAACAAACAGTTGCTGAAGTCTTGGTTGAAGATTTGGTTAAAAACAGAAGAAGAAGAATTCTGTTAATATTTTGAATTCTGTTTCAATCATAATAGAATGATGGCACCTAAAGTTGTTGAGAAGAAGAAGAAGGTGAGAAGATGGAAACAAATTAGCAGAAAATTAGTTGAAAAATACTTATGGAAGGATCTGGAGCTGAATGAAAGCTGAGAGCATTTGAAAAACAAACAGCGACTTGAAACTGTTGAAAAAGAACAGTGCTGAACTGTACAGTGTAAGGAAGTTCAGCTGTTAAGGCGAGACACGGCAGGCAAAAACAGGGATTTTTCATGCAGTGGTCAATTTTAAGATTTTGGGCCAGTCTACTCCGTCAACATGTGTTCTTTCAACCTGCTATTAAGAAAACGTTGAAAACATAAATTAAAATGTTTATTTTATTACATTTTATTTACTCGTGGCAGTACGTTTCGCCCGAATTTACCAAAAAGTTAGCATTCCAACGCGCCATGCCGAGCTTCGTCTATTTACTGAACTGTGTCATGACCGGTGTCGTTGTAAAGCTCTGAGTTTCCTACACAATGATATGTCACCCAAATAATGGCGCTTCCTTTCTATCAGTAACCAATCGGGAATGTCTAAAGGCGGATTTATAGCTAATGACAAAATCTCATTGGCTACTGCTCATTTCTGCTAACGTGATTCGCTCAGACGCATCACGTGGTGGACTCTGACGCTCCCGTGTTTAGCTTTTGCGGAATCTCCTAAAATGCCCCATAACACCGCAACTTTCAAAGAAAAGAAAGCAACAATTGCGCTTTGGAAGATGCAATAAAAGAAAATCTATTAGATCAGCTGATGAAGCATCAGGAAGCAGCACGTCTGACCGTAAACTGTTGCTAGGAAACCGAGGGGAGTTAATGACAGCGGCTGGTCATACATGTCGCACGTCTCAATGAACTGATACGCGATCTTTTATTGTATTGTATTGAGCTTGTATTCTTTTTTAATAAGATTATTTTATCCAATATTAGTATTAATAAGGGCCTGAGCATTTATTCTGTTTTTGAGCAATTGTTTCAAATAAAAATGTATTGAATTCCCCTATTTAAATCTTTAAATGCCATTTTCTCAAAATAATTTTTTTGTATTTTTCCAGTATCAATATCTCAGCCTATGGAGCACCTACTAACATCAAACTTTCCAGTTAAACACTTAGCAGTATTCTGAAGATATTTACAGAAGGATTTGTTGATAAATAATTCCTGGCCTGATTTATGTGATATAATAAAAAATATGGCGAAAACCTATTTTTTTTTTAGGCTATGGACAGTAGATTTTGATTTCTTAGGAAATTAAAGCAGATATCCTGAAATCCCTCTGTAATTTTCTTTTCATTTTGTGTGTAAACAAAATGAAAAAAGAATTTTGCACCTGGCTTTATCATATGTTCAGATCTAGCTTCCGGAAATATACGCACATTTGCGCATATTTAATGAGATAATACCTAATTTGCATAATTAAACATACAAATTTCTAAAACTTGTAATACATTTTTTTTCATACTTGTATAAGTAATCAACTGAGGAAGTTTAATGGTGATATCTATTATTTTAAAATATTACCCTATTCACCTGTAGTGTCTCGCCTTAAACAAATATAGATTTAAAGAAGCCAATATGACCATTGGTATGGACGCTTATATTAGAGGGAAAGGAATAAATTAAAGTTTAACCTGGACGAGTCCAGTAAGATTAATGATTGTTCATTTATCTTTTAGAAGCACCAAAAGATATAGCAGTAATCTCATGAAAGAGCTGAACGTTTGATGCCAAAATTGTGGAAATGGGTCAAAGTATGCAGAAGTAGTTAAGCTTCAATAACGTAAGGAACAATAATCATAACTTTTTGAAAGGAGCTGGAGCTTGATAAAGGCAGAAAACTAGAGAAAAGAGACGAAAAATGCAAAACAAAAAGTGAAAACATTAAGAAAGGAGAGAAACAATGTAGAAAAATGTGAAAAATGAATAGAAAGTCATTTCCTGAAGTTTCAAAAGGTCTGAAAGCTATTTTTTAAAGGAGCTGGAGCTGGATGAAGGCACAAAACTACAGAAAAGAGAAGAAAAAATGCAAATAGCATTGGCAGTTGGAAGGTAATGTCATGATTCAGAGGCTTCTAATTCAAAAAGTAAATTTCTGAAGGCTATGAAAGTCACGTTGGCTGAAAGAGGACCAATTTTCCTACGTTTTAATGGTAAAAATATTTCTGTGGCTTAAAGATTTTGGAAACAGTGACAGCTTAAAAACTTTTTCTGAAGAATTTTTCTGTATTCTTCCACTCTTGTCAGTTGGAGCCTCCACTCTACACACGAACATTCCGTGTCATTGGAATGCATTGTAAACTCAGAAATAATCACTGATTTTACTAAATGTTTAAACAGTGATAGTTCAAAATTGGCTGAATATTTTAAAAAAGCTGCTTCATTCAGTAATAGCTGAATGTCTTGTGAACATTTTAAAGATTGAATGGTGTCCCCAGCTGAAAGTATGCTGAAGTAGTTAAGTTTCAAAGAGGGGGAAGCTTTTTTAATGATTTGAAAGGATTTACCATTACTTTTAAAGGGAGGAAAAGTTACCTTAATATTTTAAAAACTATAAAAGTTAGAAACACCAAGTGATAGCCCCCATCTCCAGAAAGAGCTGGACGTTTTGTGCAAAAATGGTTTAATTTGCTTAAAGTATGCAGAAGTAGTTTAACTAGTAGTTGCTTAAAGGTGGGGTAGGGGATCTTTTTCTGGAACATTTTTTGACATATTGCTTGAAATACTCTTCACACCCCATTGCAACCAATTAATTAAAAGTTTTGACACAAATATGAAAAGTTTTAGTGGCCTCTAGAACGTACAATCTAGGAAAAACAGTATCCAATCATTGTGAACGGATTATCAAACTGCAATCTGCTCCTCCCTCCCCCTGTGTGCGTACCCTGCTCCGTGAACGAATTACGCGTCCAGAAGCTTGGCAGGAAGCTAAACTAGAGCCAGCTTGGCTAGCACCTAGCATTATTAAACATATAGTTATCATATACTAAATACTAAATACGGCAACGATCGATGCTTGCTGTCAGAACAGCGCTCGTGCACCTTCGTGCTCGTGCGCGTTCATGTACTCTAGAGGCGTGCCTTCGGGGGGAAAGTGAAGAAAAGGGTTGGGACTTTTTACCTGTGTATTTTAAAAATGCAGCTTTGCTGGACTCAAAATCCAGGATCTCCTACCCTACCTTTAACAGCATTCTGACAATAAACTATGACAAAAAAATGATTTTCAGTGTCTTCATTGAATAACTTAATTATATTTAGAAAATAATCTAGACTATACTAGATATATACATACTTGAAATTAAAGTGTTACTGCAACCAAAGCCATTTGTACTATATATAACGGGATGAGAATCGCTAAAAGAATCGATAGAAGAACCAAATCGATAAGTGATATCGATAACGGAACCGGAATCACTAAATTCTTAACAATTCCCATCCCTATCCATGAGTGTAATGAAGCCAGCTTCTGGTGGAAATGTTCCAGCAGAGTTAGATAAAGACTCCTTAAGTTGGCTCCGCCTCTTCTGCTAAGCCCCGCCCACTCACATCCCCCCTGCTGGACGGATGAAGCCAGCTTCTGGTGGAAATGTTCTGCTGTCAGCTGCCCTGAGGAGCATGCATCTTCCATCCAGCAGCAGCCTCAGAGGATATCAGAGCCCAGTGGATAAACTCTATCTGAGGCTAATGTTCCAGCAGAGTTAGCTAAAGACTGTGGATAAACTGTATCTGAGGCTAATGTTCCAGCAGAGTTAGCTAAAGACTGTGGATGTGCAGCAGCCACTTTTCATCCCACTGTTTTAACAACTTGGTCCAGTTCAACGCTGGACTGAAGAAGCTGAGCCACAAAGAGGGATCAGTTCCAACTCTCAGAGCCTGAACTTCAGAGCAGGGAAATGGAAGCATCTGAGAAATAACTCCTCATGGTTTATTTATTGAGTTATTTTCTCCCTCCGGCTTGGTCCATCACTGTTGATGAGAAAGCATTGTTTGCTAGGATCTGCTGCTAGCTTACAGCTACACTGCTAAACTATTTCCCTCTGGGATCAATAGAGTAACTATCTGTATCTGTATGTAGAGCTGGAGTGTTTCTGGTGTGACTGCAGGAACAGCTTCATTATGTCTGTGTTACTGCATTAAATTACACAGCAGATGTCCAGCTGTTGATGACGGCTAACGTACGTAAACACACCGTAACTCTCCACAGCAGCATGCAGTGTGTCCTCAGCCAACGTACGAACATACAGAAACTAAACCTTCACCAACGTCCTGTCGCAGCCTTGTTGGTTGAACCGCTCTGGGAGCTCCTAAACTCTCCCACAAGATTCAACATTGGGAAGCTTTTAATTTTTGTCTTACATTAAACATCCTGTTATTGTTTTATTAATTTTTATGCTGATGATGTTGTCATTGATAACTTCAATTTGTATGTTTGTGTGTTTGGTGTAAGTTGCTTTTCACATACTTCTTCTCAGTTTTATCTTAGTTTTGGTTAAATAATCACACAGTGGAATAAGTCAGGGGTCATTTTAAGAGCTGGCAAGTACCAGATGTTTTAGTTCTTTATTTAAAATCCTAGAATTGAAATGAAAAACATGTTTGTGTGGTTGTTTTAGTGAACTTTAAGTCATTTAAATGGGCAGGAAGCAAGTAGGTCTTAAAAGCAGTTTCAACAAATGAATTTTTTGTCATATGTTTCTTTTAATGAACCTTTCTGTTTGAAACCCTGTTTGTTCCATATAGATCTTTATGGCCCTTTTTATTAGGTCATTCGTATCATACACTTAATATCAGCAACATACAACCAGAACCATCGCTGTTCAGGTCATAATTTCTAATAGACATGACACAAAACATGAAAAACTTATTTTTAAAGATTTTATTTTATATTATTGCATGTATTATTATGTATTATTGATGTAGTGTTATCATTATATTGTATGGTCTTCATTTCCTTGCAAGCTGCCTCTTTCCCACTCTCCTTAGGGGAGGTTGGAGAAGAGGTGACTTGTTTCAGAGATACAGTCGATGGTCAAACCTGTCGCAGTGCTGAACTCCTCACGGATAATCTCCACCAACTCCACATCCATGTCTATCCCGGACACACTATGAATTGTACTTTTCTTCCTAAAAAAATTGAATCAAACACGAAACACAGTTAGAAACATTGGTATTGAAAACAGTAATAACTACAACATATATATTTTGCAAATGTGCACAAATTTTGTTGAGAAAATTAAAATACTTACTCTTCAGTTAAAATTTCAAAGAACTCCTCGATGATGTCTTGGAGACATTTCTTCAATCCGGTAAGACCGGCTGCTGGCACTGATGCTGGATCTGTTTGGTTCAACTCTAAAGCGGCGGGGTCAGAGTCCTGAGTTTGACCCAAGTCAGCAGAACATACAGGGACTGAGTCAGGAGAAGGACATGAGGCGGTCAAATCGACTTCCTCTGACTCAACTTCCATCTGTTGTTCTGTCTGATCCTCCTTTTTTGTCAATTTAAAAATGTTTTTGAATCCTTTCTTGATCTTTGTATATATTGTTGTGACAGCAGGCTTTTCACTGGAAGAAGTATCTTCAGTAAATTCTGCTTCTTCTGGTGTTGAGACATCGTCAGCAGTCTCATTGATTTCTTCTGCAGGTTCTTCAGGTTCCAGATGGGTCTCTGCAGGTCCGTCTTGTCCTGAACTTGATGCTGACTTTTTGTTTTTCTTCCCATCTTCCTCAATGTCACCAAGCCCATCCTCGTGGCGTTCAAATGTTTGGGATGAACTCATTGGGGTTAAATCAGAGGACATTTCCTCATTCTCTGGTACGACGTCATTACCATCCTCTCCTGTTTTTGATCCTAAATCTGTGATGAAGTCTTCTTCTTGGAAAGAACATCTACCTTGGTCATGTTCTTCCAGTTGGGATGACTTGTTGAGGGCCATAGCTGAGTCACAGTCCTGGGTTTGACCCAAGTCTGCAGAACATACAGGGACTGAGTCAGGAGAAGGACATGCAGCGGTCAAATCGACTTCCTCTGACTCAACTTCCATCTGTTGGTCTGTCTCGTCCTCCTTTTTTGTCGATTTAAAAACATTTCTGAATCCTTTCTTGATCTTTGTATATATTGTTGTGACAGCAGGCTTTTCACTGGAAGAAGTATCTTCAGTAAATTCTGCTTCTTCTGGTGTTGAGACATCGTCAGCAGTCTCATTGATTTCTTCTGCAGGTTCTTCAGGTTCCAGATGGGTCTCTGCAGGTCTGTCTCGTCCTGAACTTGATGCTGACTCTGTGTTTTTCTTCCCATCTTCCTCAATGTCACCAAGCCCATCCTCGTGGCGTTTCTCTGGTTGGGATGAATCCATTGGGGTTAAATCAGAGGGCATTTCCTCGTTCTCTGGTACGACGTCATTACCATCCTCTCCTGTTTTTGATCCTAAATCTGTGATGAAGCCTTCTTCTTGGAAAGAACATCTACCTTGGTCATGTTCTTCCAGTTGGGATGACTTGTTGAGGGCCATAGCTGAGTCAGAGTCCTGAGTTTGACCCAAGTCTGCAGAACATACAGGGACTGAGTCAGGAGAAGGACATGAGGCGGTCAAGTCGACTTCTTCGGACTCAACTTCCATCTGTTGTTCTGTCTGATCCTCCTTTTTTGTCAATTTAAAAATGTTTTTGAATCCTTTCTTGATCTTTGTATATATTGTTGTGACAGCAGGCTTTTCACTGGAAGAAGTATCTTCAGTAAATTCTGCTTCTTCTGGTGTTGAGACATCGTCAGCAGTCTCATTGATTTCTTCTGCAGGTTCTTCAGGTTCCAGATGGGTCTCTGCAGGTCCGTCTTGTTCTGAACTTGATGCTGACTCTGTGTTTTTCTTCCCATCTTCCTCAATGTCACCAAGCCCATCCTCGTGGCGTTTCTCTGATTGGGATGAACTCATTGGGGTTAAATCAGAGGGCATTTCCTCGTTCTCTGGTACGACGTCATTACCATCCTCTCCTGTTTTTGATCCTAAATCTGTGATGAAGTCTTCTTCTTGGAAAGAACATCTACCTTGGTCATGTTCTTCCAGTTGGGATGACTTGTTGAGGGCCATAGCTGAGTCAGAGTCCTGAGTTTGACCCAAGTCTGCAGAACATACAGGGACTGAGTCAGGAGAAGGACATGCAGCGGTCAAATCGACTTCCTCTGACTCAACTTCCATCTGTTGTTCTGTCTCGTCCTCCTTTTTTGTCGATTTAAAAACATTTCTGAATCCTTTCTTGATCTTTGTATATATTGTTGTGACAGCAGGCTTTTCACTGATATCTTTGGATGATGTTGGGACATCGTCAGCAGTCTCGTTGATTCCTTCTGAAGGTTCTTCAGGTTCAACATGAGCCATAACTGAGTCAGGAGAAGGACATGAGAAGGTCAAATCGACTTCCTCTGACTCAACTTCCATCTGTTGTTCTGTCTGATCGTCCTTTTTTGCGACTTTAAATACTTTCTTTAATCCTGACGTAAATCTTTTATATGACTTTCCTTTATGTTCCTTTTTTATGTCGTTTTCTTCTTGCATTTCGTCGACTGTGACCTCCTCTTTCACCTCAGCAAAAGCCCTGCGGAGTTTAAAAAATCTTTCCAAATGCCTTTCCACTTTTTGGCTGGCGCAGGACTCCTTTGAGGATCCACTTTCACCGACCGAATTGAGCCGTTCCTCTTTGTAACACCTGTTCACAAACTGCAGGAGCTCATCGATATCTTCAGCAGATCGCTGAATAATACCGGAGACGAGCATCTCTGCAGAGTCAAAGTCCTCTGAAGACACAGAGGGGACGGATGTCTCCTTTTCCTCCTCCAGGGGTACTCTTGAATTCTGTTGAAAGTAAAGAAAACACATACAATTGTTAGCAAAAACATGTCAATAACAATAATAGTCACAATATTCTTAGTTATTATATCTATACATTTTACATTTCTTTACCAAATAAATCTAACAATAACACTTGGAGATGTTTTACTATCAGAACACAGCTTCACAGTATGTAACATGAGGGAGATCTAAATGACTGTAAAAGTCCTGATCAGGGTCTCATTTCTTTATATTTAGCTTCTCAGGAGTCCGGCTCTCTTGTGACCGGTTAAAGTTGTCTGTAGCTGTACTCCAGGCTTTCAAAAGATGTTTCAAAATGTACAGACATTGGCTGCTTCAGTCCAGTCCTCGTACCTGAGGAATGTTTTTATTAGAATTATTAAGATTCATTTCTAAAGCCACTTAACTCTGACCTGTGAACCATTCAGGCAGGAAAAAGGCTCCTAACTCAAGGGATGAACCTGGGTTGTGTCCACACAGAACAGACAACTGAGCAAAGAAGAAAAAGATCCAGTTTAAAATGGCTTCTTTGCTAAGTTGTCTGTTCTGTGTGGACACAACACTGGTTCATGCCTTGAGTTAGGAGCCTTTTTCCTGCTTCCATGATGCACAGGTCAGAGTTAAGTGGCTTCACAAACAGATAAATACATTCCTCTGAAAATTGAAAGACCTTCGGAAAGCCTGGAGAACTATTGCTTGGACCACTTTAAAAGATTAGAAGAAAGTGAGGCTGCTTGGAAGCAAAATGTAAAGAAATGAGGGCTGTTTAAACACTTCTGCACAGTTCTGTGGATTTCTCTCACGCTACATAACTACGGAGCTGTGTTCTGACCCAAAAACATCTTTAAGTCTTATTGTTAAACACATAACATTTGCACAATCAGTTTTGATTTTAGGACATGTGTTTTGTTTACATTTACCTTTTTGAATAGAGGCATCTTGAAATGATCTTCTTTTCCTTCTTTTGCTTGATTTGATCCGACTTTATCCTCTTCCAGCTCAAAGATCTGCAGGGTCTGCGTTCAGAACCTGGTAACATTCCAAGTAGTAGAGAAGCAGTGATGACATCATTGCTCTGATGTCTATGACAGTGTCAATGACATCACAGTCTATGACATCACAGTGCGGTGATGTCATCACTTCATGTGGGTGTGACATATATTTTTTATTTATTTATTTATTTATTTTATGCGTGTGTTTACATGTGTCTGTTTGTGTGTATGTGATGGAGTGGGGCGCGATGGGGGCTGCTTTTAAACAGGTATAGCACTTTGTGCTACATTTTACTGTATGAAAAGTGCTTTATAAATAAAGTTTGATTTGATTTTTACATTACAGTCATTTAAAAATCAAATCAATCAAACTGTTATTTTATCACAGTGCATCAATACACTGATGTCACACACACACACCCCTCAGGAACTTGTGCAGCTACCTTCCCCCTTCAGACCTTCCATTTAGGGTTGCCAACCGTCCCTTGAAAAACGGAATTATCCCGTATTTAGAAACAACAGCACCCCTCCCGTATTGAGCTGAAAAGGGACGCACTTTGTCCCGTATTATCGTGAGAATAAAACAAAGTCCATAAAATGTCAGTGAAATAAATGAATAACACGGCGCTTTATATGAAAATGTAAGGTAAACTTGCTCCCTGGCCCTCTCCTGCTGTGTGACCAATGAGCTGACAGCACATTCATAAAGGAGTACGACAATACGGAATCCCGCTCATCAAGTAGCGTTGAGTTAAGCATGCAACATTGCATTGAGTTGAGTTGTGCATTAAGTTCATGAGTTCTATTTTTAAATATGTTTACAAGTCTGTTTGCACTTTTGTTATTGTCTATCTATTGTTTTATATCTATTTATACAGTTTTAAGTTTAAGACAGATTTCTGTTTAAGAAAGATAATGGGCCTCATGCAAGAACATTTTCGTATTTTTATTCTAAATTTCTCTCACTTTTTTCGTAAGAAGGTCTGGTACGAACACGCCACGTCAGATTCAACAAACGCTCTTAACTTCGGGAAAAGTGTGTAAACGACCTGCGTAAATGATGAATCACACTCGTGCGTATCTTAAGTTCACGTGCACGAGGATACTAGATTTGCATACTCCACGCCCTAAATGATACCATATAAGGCTGTGCTTCCTCTCTCCTGTGCCAGGAAGTGTTGAGTGTTGAGTCATGAGAATGGCATCAAGGCGCATAAAGAACAACTTTAGGGGCTCTGAGACTGAAGTTCTGCTTTCAGAGATCCAAAAAGGAAAATCTGTCATTTTTAGCAGTGTCAGCAGTGGAATTACGGGACCTGCTAAGGCGAATAAATGGGAAGCAATTACGAGTGCTGTTAATACCATGTCAGCGAAATAAAAAAATAAATGGTTTCATATGAAAATGGCTTAAAAAAGAAAACGTCTCGCCATGGCCAGGCGCTCGATGACTGCAACTAAAGCCGTGCAATCAGTTGTTGCCTCATCATGATGGCACTTTGATGGGGCGGTCTATGACGGGGGATCTTCTGGCACCTTCTGGTCTGCCTGGGCTGGTTCAGGTTTTAGGAGACCCTCGTTCATGGCAACATTGCGCCATGAACGAGGTATGGAGACACACCCACCTGGCCTTCAGCTCAGTGCGCTCCACGACAGCAGAGGGGCTTTGATGCGTATATGTGTCTCGCGCTCCAATTATGATTGGCAGTCCATCCACGGGATGAAAGTCCCTCTTAATTTGTACTTGTTGGACAGCGGTGTATGGGAATCTGATGTACCACGGGTGATAAACTGATGAGAGCTTTGATGACCAAGGGGAGCGCACGACTCACAGAGGACTGGGACACTCCCGCAGTCTTCCTCTGAAAGGTTCCAGTGGCCAACAATCCAAAGATGGTAAGGACCTGGGCGTGTGGTGGAATTGGGTTTGATCGGCGTGTTTCTCTCTGGAGTTGTGGCTCTAGCAAGCTGCATATTTGTAGCAGCACAGTCCTTGGCAATCTCAGCCAAAAATCGCGATCTCAGCCATTCGTCTGTCTCCACACGGTCCAAGAGCCTGACGCGCTCCAAAAGTAGCAAGTCAGCCGCTGGTTACGCTTCCCGTTATATAGGCTACAGATTCAAATTAACCTTCGATTAGTGCATATTTTAAGTCAAACAGAATAATGTCAGCATCATTGTTGGGTATAATGTATATATTTATTTATGTTTTCTTCAAAGTAATTAAATATACAATCCAATAGTCAAGCAAACGTGATTTGAAGCACAGCAGACTATTTTACGAAACTCCTACGACAGGTCTGCAACACTCGTAAATTCTGTTCGTATCTGAAAGAAAACGTAAAATACGAAAAGATTGGTGAATGCGCAAATTCTCTTAAATCACTCGTACGGGCGATTTAAGAACAAATCTGTGCGTACGAACGCTTCTTGCATGAGGCCCATTCATTTTATTCTGTTTATTTTGTACTAAAGTACATTTCTGGTTAAACATTTGTTTTCCATATGTTTATATCACAAAAAAATATGCATTTAATTCAATTCAGGTTCGAGTCAAATAGTAAAAAAATCATTTCACCCTTATTTTTTTTTCAAGGAGTTGGCAACCCTACTTCCATTCATCCTGGACAGCCTGAATCAAAGCTTTAAAGCTAGTGGAGCTAGCTCTTCTGAGCACTAGGCCACGAACTCGGGCAAAGGATAGGGATTTCTGGAGCGACGAGCTCGTCAAGCTGGCTGAGCTAGCTCTTGGTTGAACAAAAGGCTCCCAGCCCAAGGGATCCCCACCGCTCCAGAGATTTAAACTAACATGAGAGTTAGCTGATGTGAGCTCCAGAGTTCCTTGCCTAGCAACCTAGCCACCCCTCGGCTAGCTCTTGGACCAGCAAGTTGTGATTTCCGGAGCAGCCAAACCGAAGCTATCTAAGCAAGACCTCCTGAGCGTGAGGCCGGGAGTTCCTAAGCTAGCTGAACAAGTGACCAAACAGATCTTTAAGGTCAGTGCTTGGAGGGAAACTTGAGCTAGCTGAGCTAACGGCCAACCGGCTGGGAACTCCAAGCTAAGGCCACATTTACACATAGCCGGGTATTTAGAGAAACGAATATTTCCCCCCCTCCGTTTTCAATAATAACATCGTGCACACAACATCGTTTTCAAAAAACTTGTCATTTACATCAAGCCGCATAAATACACCGTCAAGCGCCATAATAACTCTGCCAAACCTATTGGCGGCGGTGTAGGGAAAGGAATAAAGCCATGCAAGCCAATCAAAATCCTCAGAATCGACACCAACAAATAACACGAGCGACTTCCTGTACCTTTCAAAACAGCAATGGCGCGAGGTTCGTTTGTGTGGACCGACCGAGGTGGAGTTACTCCTTAAAGTAGCGTTAGACAGTTGCAGTTGTTGCAAATGCAATAAGGCCAGAATCGTTTGCACAAACGTAAAAATTAGTAGAACTTTAACATCATCCTTGATAATCCTGATCAGCAGCCAAACAAACTGTAAACATAAGGCGCTCGCATGACGTTAAGCATTTTCTGGCGCATAATGTGACGTTTAAGAACCTAAAACGCTGTTTCTCCCAGTTGACACGGCAACACATAACCGGCGTTATCAGAAATCTCCACTTTGGCCGGAGGTTTTAGAAATAATTGTTTTCTGTGATAAAAACGGGGTTTTTGGTGTAAATGAGAGGCCAAACCGCAGAAAAATATCTGCGTCTTCCTATCGTGTAAACGGGGCCTAAGTTTATAGTCAATAACTCACAAACTAGTGTTCTTTTTTTTTTTTTTTTTAATTCTCTTTTTATTCAGAAAGGCACATCTCCATCACATACATCACAACACATGTACGATAACTTAACAAAGTTTGCCAAGGATTCAGTGATGTAGTCCATGTTGCCCTTCTGGATCTTTCTCCCACGGACCCAAACCATTTCAGGTAGAAGTAATAACAAAAACAACAGAATTGGGGAGCGCACCCCTATATGCAATCAATATATCGCACACACATGTATGTACTTGTACATATACAAAAAATTAAAAAAAATAGAAGAGGGTAGGTTGAAACAAAGCACGAGTACAGTCAGATAAAATCAGATCTGACTGGTTTTACATACTCTGTCCACTTTGACCAGATCTTATAAAAAATTTTCTATCTCAACTTTGAGGGAAAAAGAAATCTTCTCCATAAGATATATCTCGTAAACAATTTCAATCCATTCGTTGATGGTGGGAAGTTCCACTTTTAACCATTTCCTAGTGACACATTTCTTACTAGCTGCCAATAACATAGTCAACAATTTTTTGTCTTTTATGTTCCATGTTTCAAAATGATATATGTCCCAAGAACACAGTTTCACATTTTAATGGAATATTCACATTGAATATATTTTCAATATGTTTGTGGATCTCTTCAAACTAGTGTTCTTATTGAGAAAGCCCCTCTGATTCAGACATTAAAAGAACAGCAGACCAAAGCAGCGCATCACAAAGTAAACCAGAAAATCATGTTCTCCTGCCATTTTCTGAAGTTTTTTGTGAATTAAATGTGACAATCTTTGATCCCCTCAGAGTGTCTTTTGTTTTCATTGCCTTACCAGTATTAACGGTTATTTTGTTTGCCTTTTTCATTTGCAGATTTGAATGTTAGTTGACTATCCCGGGTTTTTGTTGTTGTAAATAGAAACATTTTGATATCTGGAAGGAAAAACCTGCTTTTTGAATAAAACATTTCCATGTGTGGTTTACAGGAACATTTAGGTATGCTTTAATATCAGAGTTTTGAACACGTAAACAAATGTCGCTCAGCAGTGAGTTCTGGAACAAATTAAAAGAAGATATCTCTCATTGTTGAACTTGTTCTGGAACTTCCTTTTTCTGTGTCACTGCTGAACTTCACTTTTTAAAAATATACAAAACTGATTCTAGAATATCTCAGTCACTGAAGTTATTAATTTTCGAATCATTAAAAAGTTATAATTTATAATGATATGCTAGCAGTCACCAGGAATCTGCAGGCAAAAGCTGGGGTAGGCCGGCCGATTCACATTGAAATTGTTCACTTTATCAAACAGATCTGCATTTTAGTAATGTAATAATAATATCTATTTATTTATGGAGCTGAATGAAGGCACAAAACTACAGAAAAGAGAAGAAGAAATGCAAAAAGCATTGGCAGTTGGAAGGTACTGCCGTGATTCAGAGGCTTCTAATTCAAAAAGTAAAGTTCTGAAGGCTATGAAAGTCACGTTGGCTGAAAGAGGACCAATTTTCCTACGTTTTAATGGTAAAAATATTTCTGTGGCTTAAAGATTTTGGAAACAGTGACAGCTTAAAAACTTTTTCTGAAGAATCTTTCTGTATTCTTCCACTCTGTCAGTTGGAGCCTCCACTCTACACACGAACATTCCGTGTAATTGGAATGCATTGTAAACTCAGAAATAATCACGGATTTTACTAAATGTTTAAACAGTGATAGTTCAAAATTGGCTGAATATTTTAAAAAAGCTGCTTCATTCAGTAATAGCTGAATGTCTTGTGAACATTTTAAAGATTGAATGGTGTCCCTAGCTGAAAGTATGCTGAAGTAGTTAAGTTTGAAAGAGGGGGAAGCTTTTTTAATGATTTGAAAGGATTTACCATTACTTTTAAAGGGAGGAAAAGTTGCAAAAATACCTTAATATTTTAAAAACTATAAAAGTTAGAAACACCAAGTGATAGCCCCCATCTCCAGAAAGAACTGAACGTTTTGTGCAAAAATGGTTTAATTTGCTTAAAGTATGCAGAAGTAGTTTAACTAGTAGTTGCTTAAAGGTGGGGTAGGGGATCTTTTTCTGGAACATTTTTTTTACATATTGCTTGAAATACTCTTCACACCCCCATTGCAACCAATTAATTAAAAGTTTTGACACAAATATGAAAAGTTTTAGTGGCCTCTAGAACGTACAATCTAGGAAAAACAGTATCCAATCATTGTGAACGGACTATCAAACTGCAATCTGCTCCCCCCTCCCCCTCCTTCCCCCTGTGCACGTACCCTGCTCCGTGAACGAATTACGCGCCCAGAAGCTTGGCAGGAAGCTAAACTAGAGCCAGCTTGGCTAGCACCTAGCATTATTAAACATATAGTTATCATATACTAAATACTAAATACGGCAACGATCGATGCTTGCTGTCAGAACAGCGCTCGTGCACCTTCGTGCTCGTGCACGTTCATGTACTCTAGAGGCGTGCCTTCGGGGGGAAAGTGAAGAAAAGGGTTGGGACTTTTTACCTGTGTATTTTAAAAATGCAGCTTCGCTGGACTCAAAATCCAGGATCTCCTACCCTACCTTTAACAGCATTCTGACAATAAACTATGACAAAAAAATGATTTTCAGTGTCTTCATTGAATAACTTAATTATATTTAGAAAATAATCTAGACTATACTAGATATATACATACTTGAAATTAAAGTGTTACTGCAACCAAAGCCATTTGTACTATATATAACGGGATGAGAATCGCTAAAAGAATCGATAGAAGAACCAAATCGATAAGTGATATCGATAACGGAACCGGAATCACTAAATTCTTAACAATTCCCATCCCTATCCATGAGTGTAATGAAGCCAGCTTCTGGTGGAAATGTTCCAGCAGAGTTAGATAAAGACTCCTTAAGTTGGCTCCGCCTCTTCTGCTAAGCCCCGCCCACTCACATCCACCCTGCTGGACGGATGAAGTCAGCTTCTGGTGGAAATGTTCTGCTGTCAGCTGCACTGAGGAGCATGCATCTTCCATCCAGCAGCAGCCTCAGAGGATATCAGAGCCCAGTGGATAAACTCTATCTGAGGCTAATGTTCCAGCAGAGTTAGCTAAAGACTGTGGATAAACTCTATCTGAGGCTAATGTTCCAGCAGAGTTAGCTAAAGACTGTGGATAAACTCTATCTGAGGCTAATGTTCCAGCAGAGTTAGCTAAAGACTGTGGATGTGCAGCAGCCACTTTTCATCCCACTGTTTTAACAACTTGGTCCAGTTCAACGCTGGACTGAAGAAGCTGAGCCACAAAGAGGGATCAGTTCCAACTCTCAGAGCCTGAACTTCAGAGCAGGGAAATGGAAGCATCTGAGAAATAACTCCTCATGGTTTATTTATTGAGTTATTTTCTCCCTCCGGCTTGGTCCATCACTGTTGATGAGAAAGCATTGTTTGCTAGGATCTGCTGCTAGCTTACAGCTACACTGCTAAACTATTTCCCTCTGGGATCAATAGAGTAACTATCTGTATCTGTATGTAGAGCTGGAGTGTTTCTGGTGTGACTGCAGGAACAGCTTCATTATGTCTGTGTTACTGCATTAAATTACACAGCAGATGTCCAGCTGTTGATGACAGCTAACGTACGTAAACACACCGTAACTCTCCACAGCAGCATGCAGTGTGTCCTCAGCCAACGTACGAACATACAGAAACTAACCCTTCACCAACGTCCTGTCGCAGCCTTGTTGGTTGAACCTCTCTGGGAGCTCCTCAACTCTCCCACAAGATTCAACATTGGGAAGCTTTTAATTTTTGTCTTACATTAAACATCCTGTTATTGTTTTATTCATTTTTATGCTGATGACGTTGTCATTGATACCTTCAATTTGTATGTTTGTGTGTTTGGTGTAAGTTGCTTTTCACATACTTCTTCTCAGTTTTATCTTAGTTTTGGTTAAATAATCACACAGTGGAATAAGTCAGGGGTCATTTTAAGAGCTGGCAAGTACCAGATGTTTTAGTTATTTATTTAAAATCCTAGAATTGAAATGAAAAACATGTTTGTGTGGTTGTTTTAGTGAACTTTAAGTCATTTAAATGGGCAGGAAGCAAGTAGGTCTTAAAAGCAGTTTCACCAAATGAATTTTTTGTCAGATATGTTTCTTTTAATGAACCTTTCTGTTTGAAACCCTGTTTGTTCCATATAGATCTTTACGCCCCTTTTTATTAGGTCATTCTTATCATACACTTAATATCAGCAACATACAACCAGAACCATCGCTGTTCAGGTCATAATTTCTAATAGACATGACAAAAAACATGAAAAACTTATTTTTAAAGATTTTATTTTATATTATTGCATGTATTATTATGTATTATTGATGTAGTATTATTATATTGTATGGTCTTCATTTCCTTGCAAGCTGCCTCTTTCCCACTCTCCTTAGGGGAGGTTGGAGAACAGGTGACTTGTTTCAGAGATACAGTCGATGGTCAAACCTGTCGCAGTGCTGAACTCCTCACGGATAATCTCCACCAACTCCACATCCATGTCTATCCCGGACACACTATGAATTGTACTTTTCTTCCTAAAAAAATTGAATCAAACACGAAACACAGTTAGAAACATTGGTATTGAAAACAGGAATAAGTACAACATATATATTTTGCAAATGTGCACAAATTTAGTTGAGAAAATTAAAATACTTACTCCTCAGTTAAAATTTCAAAGAACTCCTCGATGATGTCTTGGAGACATTTCTTCAATCCGCTAAGACTGGCTGCTGGCACTGATGCTGGATCTGTTTGGTTCAACTCTAAAGCAGCGGGGTCAGAGTCCTGGGTTTGACCCAAGTCTGCAGAACATACAGGGACTGAGTCAGGAGAAGGACATGAGGCGGTCAAATCGACTTCCTCTGACTCAACTTCCATCTGTTGTTCTGTCTCGTCCTCCTTTTTTGTCGATTTAAAAATATTTCTGAATCCTCTCTTGATCTTTGTATATATTGTTGTGACAGCAGGCTTTTCACTTGAAGAAGTATCTTCAGTAAATTCTGCTTCTTCTGGTGTTGAGACATCGTCAGCAGTCTCATTGATTTCTTCTGCAGGTTCTTCAGGTTCCAGATGGGTCTCTGCAGGTCCGTCTTGTCCTGAAATTGATGCTGACTCTGTGTTTTTCTTCCCATCTTCCTCAATGTCACCAAGCCCATCCTCGTGGCGTTTCTCTGGTTGGGATGAATCCATTGGGGTTAAATCAGAGGGCATTTCCTCATTCTCTGGTACCGTGTCATTACCATCCTCTCCTGTTTTTGATTCTAAATCTGCAATGAAGTCTTCTTGGAAAGGACATCTATCTTGGTCATGTTCTTCCAGTTGGGATGACTTGTTGAGGGCCATAGCTGAGTCACAGTCCTGGGTTTGACCCAAGTCTGCAGAACACACAGGGACTGAGTCAGGAGAAGGACATAAGGCGGTCAAGTCGACTTCTTCGGACTCAACTTCCATCTGTTGTTCTGTCTGATCCTCCTTTTTTGTCAATTTAAAAATGTTTCTGAATCCTCTCTTGATCTTTGTATATATTGTTGTGACAGCAGGCTTTTCACTTGAAGAAGTATCTTCAGTAAATTCTGCTTCTTCTGGTGTTGAGACATCGTCAGCAGTCTCATTGATTTCTTCTGCAGGTTCTTCAGGTTCCAGATGGGTCTCTGCAGGTCCGTCTTGTCTTGAAGGGCTTGATGCTGACTCTGTGTTTTTCTTCTCATCTTCCTCAATGTCACCAAGCCCATCCTCGTGGCGTTTCAATGTTTGGGAAGAATCCATCGGGGTTAAATCAGAGGACAATTCCTCATTCTCTGGTACCATGTCATTACCATCCTCTCCTGTTTTTGATCCTAAATCTGTGATGATGTCTTCTTCTTGGAAAGGACATCTACCTTGGTCATGTTCTTCCAGTTGGGATGACTTGTTGAGGGCCATAGCTGAGTCACAGTCCTGGGTTTGACCCAAGTCAGCAGAACATACAGGGACTGAGTCAGGAGAAGGACATGCAGCGGTCAAATCGACTTCCTCTGACTCAACTTCCATCTGTTGTTCTGTCTGATCCTCCTTTTTTGTCAATTTAAAAATGTTTTTGAATCCTTTCTTGATCTTTGTATATATTGTTGTGACAGCAGGCTTTTCACTGGAAGAAGTATCTTCAGTAAATTCTGCTTCTTCTGGTGTTGAGACATCGTCAGCAGTCTCATTGATTCCTTCTGCAGGTTCTTCAGGTTCCAGATGGGTCTCTGCAGGTCTGTCTTGTCCTGAACTTGATGCTGACTCTGTGTTTTTCTTCTCATCTTCCTCAATGTCACCAAGCCCATCCTCGTGGCATTTCAATGTTTGGGATGAACTCATTGGGGTTAAATCAGAGGGCATTTCCTCATTCTCTGGTACCGTGTCATTACCATCCTCTCCTGTTTTTGATCCTAAATCTGTGATGAAGTCTTCTTCTTGGAAAGGACATCTACCTTGGTCATGTTCTTCCAGTTGGGATGACTTGTTGAGGGCCATAGCTGAGTCAGAGTCCTGAGTTTGACCCAAGTCTGCAGAACATACAGGGACTGAGTCAGGAGAAGGACATGAGGCGGTCAAATCGACTTCCTCTGACTCAACTTCCATCTGTTGTTCTGTCTCGTCCTCCTTTTTTGTCGATTTAAAAACATTTCTGAATCCTTTCTTGATCTTTGTATATATTGTTGTGACAGCAGGCTTTTCACTGATATCTTTGGATGATGTTGGGACATCGTCAGCAGTCTCATTGATTCCTTCTGCAGGTTCTTCAGGTTCAACATGAGCCATAACTGAGTCAGGAGAAGGACATGAGAAGGTCAAATCGACTCCCTCTGGCTCAACTTCCATCTGTTGTTCTGTCTGATCGTCCTTTTTTGCGACTTTAAATACTTTCTTTAATCCTGACGTAAATCTTTTATATGACTTTCCTTTATGTTCCTTTTTTATGTCGTTTTCTTCTGGCATTTCGTCGACTGTGACCTCCTCTTTCACCTCAGCAAAAGCCCTGCGGAGTTTAAAAAATCTTTCCAAATGCCTTTCCACTTTTTGGCTGGCGCAGGACTCCTTTGAGGATCCACTTTCACCGATCGAATTGAGGCGTTCCTCTTTGTAACACCTGTTCACAAACTGCAGGAGCTCATCGATATCTTCAGCAGATCGATGAAGAATACCGGAGACGAGCATCTCTGCAGAGTCAAAGTCCTCTGAAGACACAGAGGGGACGGATGTTTCCTTTTCCTCCTCCAGGGATACGACTCTTGAATTCTTTTGAAAGCAAAGAAAACACATACAGTTGTTAGCAAAAACATGTCAATAACTATATTATTCACAATATTCTTAGTTATTATATCTATACATTTTACATTTCTTTACCAAATAAATCTATCTATAAACACAATAACACTTGGAGATGTTTTACTATCAGAACACAGCTTCACAGTATGTAACATGAGGGAGATCTAAATGACTGTAAAAGTCCTGATCAGGGTCTCATTTCTTTATATTTAGCTTCTCAGGAGTCCGGCTCTCTTGTGACCGGTTAAAGTTGTCTGTAGCTGTACTCCAGGCTTTCAAAAGATGTTTCAAAATGTACAGACATTGGCTGCTTCAGTCCAGTCCTCGTACCTGAGGAACGTATTTATTCATTTCTAAAGCCACTTAACTCTGACCTGTGAACCATTCAGGCAGGAAAAAGGCTCCTAACTCAAGGGATGAACCAGTGTTGTGTCCACACAGAACAGACAACTGAGCAAAGAAAAAAAAGATCCAGTTTAAAATGGCTTCTTTGCTAAGTTGTCTGTTCTGTGTGGACACAACACTGGTTCATGCCTTGAGTTAGGAGCCTTTTTCCTGCTTCCATGATGCACAGGTCAGAGTTAAGTGGCTTCACAAACAGATAAATACATTCCTCTGAAAATTGAAAGACCTTCGGAAAGCCTGGAGAACTATTGGTTAGGACCACTTTAAAAGATTAGAAGAAAGTGAGGCTGCTTGGAAGCAAAATGTAAAGAAATGAGGGCTGTTTAAACACTTCTGCACAGTTCTGTGGATTTCTCTCACGCTACATAACTACGGAGCTGTGTTCTGACCCAAAAACATCTTTAAGTCTTATTGTTAAACACATAACATTTGCACAATCAGTTTTGATTTTAGGACATGTGTTTTGTTTACATTTACCTTTTTGAATAGAGGCATCTTGAAATTATCTTCTTTTCCTTCTTTTTCTTGATTTGATCCGACTTTATCCTCTTCCAGCTCAAAGATCTGCAGGGTCTGCGTTCAGAACCTGGTAACATTCCAAGTAGTAGAGAAGCAGTGATGACATCATTGCTCTGATGTCTATGACAGTGTCAATGACATCACAGTCTATGACATCACAGTGCGGTGATGTCATCACTTCATGTGGGTGTGACATATTTTTTATTTATTTATTTATTTATTTTATGCGTGTGTTTACATGTGTCTGTTTGTGTGTATGTGATGGAGTGGGGCGCGATGGGGGCTGCTTTTAAACAGGTATAGCACTTTGTGCTACATTTTACTGTATGAAAAGTGCTTTATAAATAAAGTTTGATTTGATTTTTACATTACAGTCATTTAAAAATCAAATCAAATAAATCAAACTGTTATTTTATCACAGTGCATCAATACACTGATGTCACACTCACACACCCCTCAGGAACTTGTGCAGCTACCTTCCCCCTTCAGACCTTCCATTTAGGGTTGCCAACCGTCCCTTGAACAACGGAATTATCCCGTATTTTGAAACAACAGCACCCGTCCCGTATTGAGCTGAAAAGGGACGCACTTTGTCCTGTATTATCGTGAGAATAAAAAAAAGTCCATAAAATGTCAGTGGAATAAATGAATAACACGGGGCTTTATATGAAAATGTAAGGTAAACTTGCTCCCTGGCCCTCTCCTGCTGTGTGACCAATGAGCTGACAGCACATTCATAAAGGAGTACGACAATACGGAATCCCGCTCATCAAGTAGCGTTGAGTTAAGCATGCAACATTGCATTGAGTTGAGTTGTGCATTAAGTTCATGAGTTCTATTTTTAAATATGTTTACAAGTCTGTTTGCACTTTTGTTATTGTCTATCTATTGTTTTATATCTATTTATACAGTTTTAAGTTTAAGACAGATTTCTGTTTAAGAAAGATATTGGGCCTCATGCAAGAACATTTTCGTATTTTTATTTTAAATTTCTCTCACTTTTTTCGTAAGAAGGTCTGGTACGAACACGCCACGTCAGATTCAACAAGCGCTCTTAACTTCGGGAAAAGTGTGTAAACGACCTGCGTAAATGATGAATCACACTCGTGCGTATCTTAAGTTCACGTGCACGAGGATAGTAGATTTGCATACTCCACGCCCTAAATGATACCATATAAGGCTGTGCTTCGTCTCTGCTGTGCCAGGAAGTGTTGAGTGTTGAGTCATGAGAATGGCATCAAGGCGCAAAAAGAACAACTTTAGGGGCTCTGAGACTGAAGTTCTGCTTTCAGAGATCCAGAAAGGAAAATCTGTCATTTTTAGCAGTGTCAGCAGTGGAATTACGGGACCTGCTAAGGCGAATAAATGGGAAGCAATTACGAGTGCTGTTAATACCATGTCAGCGAAATAAAAAAATAAATGGTTTCATATGAAAATGGCTTAAAGAAAACGTCTCGCCATGGCCAGGCGCTCGATGACTGCAACTAAAGCCGTGCAATCAGTTGTTGCCTCATCATGATGGCACTTTGATAGGACGGTCTATGACGGGGGTCTCCTGGCACCTTCTGGTCTGCCTGGTTCAGGTAGTAGGAGACCCTCGTTCATGGCAATATTGCGCCATGAACGAGGTATGGAGACACACCCACCTGGCCTTCAGCTCAGTGCGCTCCACGACAGCAGAGGGGCTTTGATGCGTATATGTGTCTCGCGCTCCAATTATGATTGGCAGTCCAGCCACGGCATGAAAGTCCCTCTTAATCTGTACTTGTTGGACAGCGGTGTATGGGAATCTGATGTACCACGGGTGATAAACTGATGAGAGCTTTGATGACCAAGGGGAGCGCACGACTCACAGAGGACTGGGACACTCCCGCAGTCTTCCTCTGAAAGGTTCCAGTGGCCAAAAATCCAAAGATGGTAAGGACCTGGGCGTGTGGTGGAACTGGGTTTGATCGGCGTGTTTCTCTCTGGAGTTGTGGCTCTAGCAAGCAACATATTTGTAGCAGCACAGTCTTTGGCAATCTCAGCCAAAAATCGCGATCTCAGCCATTCGTCTGTCTCCACACGGTCCAAGAGCCTGACGCGCTCCAAAAGTAGCAAGTCAGCCGCTGGTTACGCTTCCCGTTATATAGGCTACAGATTCAAATTAACCTTCGATTAGTGCATATTTTAAGTCAAACAGAATAATGTCAGCATCATTGTTGGGTATAATGTATATATTTATTTATGTTTTCTTCAAAGTAATTAAATATACAATCCAATAGTCAAGCAAACGTGATTTGAAGCACAGCGGACTATTTTACGAAACTCCTACGACAGGTCTGCAACACTCGTAAATTCTGTTCGTATCTGAAAGAAAACGTAAAATACGAAAAGATTGGTGAATGCGCAAATTCTCTTAAATCACTCGTACGGGCGATTTAAGAACAAATCTGTGCGTACGAACGCTTCTTGCATGAGGCCCATTCATTTTATTCTGTTTATTTTGTTATTTTGTACTAAAGTACATTTCTGGTTAAACATTTGTTTTCCATATGTTTATATCACAAAAAAATATGCATTTAATTCAATTCAGGTTTGAGTCAAATAGTTAAAAAATCATTTCACCCTTATTTTTTTTTCAAGGAGTTGGCAACCCTACTTCCATTCATCCTGGACAGCCTGAATCAAAGCTCTAAAGCTAGTGGAGCTAGCTCTTCTGAGCACTAGGCCACGAACTCGGGCAAAGGAGAGGGATTTCTGGAGCGACGAGCTCGTCAAGCTGGCTGAGCTAGCTCTTGGTTGAACAAAAGGCTCCCAGCCCAAGGGATCCCCACCGCTCCAGAGATTTAAACTAACATGAGAGTTAGCTGATGTGAGCTCCAGAGTTCCTTGCCTAGCAACCTAGCCACCCCTCGGCTAGCTCTTGGACCAGCAAGTTGTGATTTCCGGAGCAGCCAAACCGAAGCGATCTAAGCAAGACCTCCTGAGCGTGAGGCCGGGAGTTCCTAAGCTAGCTGAACAAGTGACCAAACAGATCTTTAAGGTCAGTGCTTGGAGGGAAACTTGAGCTAGCTGAGCTAACGGCCAACCGGCTGGGAACTCCAAGCTAAGGCCACATTTACACATAGCCGGGTATTTAGAGAAACGAATATTTCCCCCCCTCCGTTTTCAATAATAACATCGTGCACACAACATCGTTTTCAAAAAACTTGTCATATACATCAAGCCGCATAAATACGCCGTCAAGCGCCATAATAACTATGCCAAACCTATTGGCGGCGGTGTAGGGAAAGGAATAAAGCCATGCAAGCCAATCAAAATCCTCAGAATCGACACCAACAAATAACACGAGCGACTTCCTGTACCTTTCAAAACAGCAATGGCGCGAGGTTCGTTTGTGTGGACCGACCGAGGTGGAGTTACTCCTTAAAGTAGCGTTGGACAGTTGCAGTTGTTGCAAATGCAATAAGGCCAGAATCGTTTGCACAAAGGTAAAAATTAGTAGAACTTTAACATCATCCATGATAATCCTGATCAGCAGCCAAACAAACTGTAAACATAAGGCGCTCGCATGACGTTAAGCATTTTCTGGCGCATAATGTGACGTTTAAGAACCTAAAACGCCGTTTCTCCCAGTTGACACGGCAACACATAACCGGCGTTATCAGAAATCTCCACTTTGGCCGGAGGTTTTAGAAATAATCGTTTTCTGTGATAAAAACGGGGTTTTTGGTGTAAATGAGAGGCCAAACCGCAGGAAAATATCTGCGTCTTCCTATCGTGTAAACGGGGCCTAAGTTTATAGTCAATAACTCACAAACTAGTGTTCTGTTTTTTTTTTTAATTCTCTTTTTATTCAGAAAGGCACATCTCCATCACATACATCACAACACATGTACGATAACTTAACAAAGTTTGCCAAGGATTCAGTGATGTAGTCCATGTTGCCCTTCTGGATCTTTCTCCCACGGACCCAAACCATTTCAGGTAGAAGTAATAACAAAAACAACAGAATTGGGGAGCGCACCCCTATATGCAATCAATATATCGCACACACAAAAAAATATATATATATATTTACACATATATACATATATGTACATATACAAAAAAATAAAAAAAATAGAAGAGGGTAGGTTGAAACAAAGCACGAGTACAGTCAGATAAAATCAGATCTGACTGGTTTTACATACTCCGTCCACTTTGACCAGATCTTATAAAAATTTTCTATCTCAACTTTGAGGGAAAAAGAAATCTTCTCCATAAGATATATCTCGTAAACAATTTCAATCCATTCGTCGATGGTGGGAAGTTCCACTTTTAACCATTTCCTAGTGACACATTTCTTACTAGCTGCCAATAACATAGTCAACAATTTTTTGTCTTTTATGTTCCATGTTTCAAAATGATATATGTCCCAAGAACACAGTTTCACATTTTAATGGAATATTCACATTGAATATATTTTCAATATGTTTGTGGATCTCTTCAAACTAGTGTTCTTATTGAGAAAGCCCCTCTGATTCAGACATTAAAAGAACAGCAGACCAAAGCAGCGCATCACAAAGTAAACCAGAAAATCATGTTCTCCTGCCATTTTCTGAAGTTTTTTGTGAATTAAATGTGACAATCTTTGATCCCCTCAGAGTGTCTTTTGTTTTCATTGCCTTACCAGTATTAACGGTTATTTTGTTTGCCTTTTTCATTTGCAGATTTGAATGTTAGTTGACTATCCCGGGTTTTTGTTGTTGTAAATAGAAACATTTTGATATCTGGAAGGAAAAACCTGCTTTTTGAATAAAACATTTCCATGTATGTTTTACAGGAACATTTAGGTACACTTTAATATCAGAGTTTTGAACACGTAAACAAATGTCGCTCAGCAGTGAGTTCTGGAACAAATTAAAAGAAGATATCTCTCATTGTTGAACTTGTTCTGGAACTTCCTTTTTCTGTGTCACTGCTGAACTTCACTTTTTAAAAATATACAAAACTGATTCTAGAATATCTCAGTCACTGAAGTTATTAATTTTCGAATCATTAAAAAGTTATAATTTATAGTGATATGCAAGCAGTCACCAGGAATCTGCAGGCAAAAGCTGGGGTAGGCCGGCCGATTCACATTGAAATTGTTCACTTTATCAAACAGATCTGCATTTTAGTAATGTAATAATAATATCTATTTATTTATGGAGCTGGATGAAGGCACAAAACTACAGAAAAGAGAAGAAGAAATGCAAAAAGCATTGGCAGTTGGAAGGTACTGCCGTGATTCAGAGGCTTCTAATTCAAAAAGTAAAGTTCTGAAGGCTATGAAAGTCACATTGGCTGAAAGAGGACCAATTTTCCTACGTTTTAATGGTAAAATTATTTCTGTGGCTTAAAGATTTTGGAAACAGTGACAGCTTAAAAACTTTTTCTGAAGAATCTTTCTGTATTCTTCCACTCTGTCAGTTGGAGCCTCCACTCTACACACGAACATTCCGTGTCATTGGAATGCATTGTAAACTCAGAAATAATCAAGGATTTTACTAAATTTTTAAACTGTGATAGTTCAAAATTGGCGGAATATTTTAAAAAAGCTGCTTCATTCAGTAATAGCTGAATGTCTTGTGAACATTTTAAAGATTGAATGGTGTCTCTAGCTGAAAGTATGCTGAAGTAGTTAAGTTTGAAAGAGGAGGAAGCTTTTTTAATGATTTGAAAGGATTTACCATTACTTTTAAAGGGAGGAAAAGTTGCACAAAAACCTTAATATTTTAAAAACTATAAAAGTTAGAAACACCAAAGTGATAGCCCCCATCTCCAGAAAGAGCTGAACGTTTTGTGCAAAAATGGTTTAATTTGCTTAAAGTATGCAGAAGTTGTTAAAGCTGCGGTCGGCAACTTTTTTTTAGTCATATTAGCTTGAACTGTCATGGGATTGTGGAAGTAGAATATTAAATAGGCTGTTTAGGAAAAATAACGAAATCTGTAGCTCCCTCTGAAGCCTGTAATCATGCTTGCAAAAACCGAGCGCTCCCGGCTGTTTTTAACCAATCAAGTTAGGGTGGAGGAATCCTACCTGTCAATCACAGCTTGTGCACACGCTGCTGAGCGTGAGTCTGCCCCAGCTTGTGTGCGCTCACACTGGTGTGAACTCACGTGCACAACCTCGTCCACAGAGGGGGAGGGGTTTGGGGGGCGATTCGGAGCTTGTTAGAGGTTGGGGGAGGGACCTGAAAGTTGTATCAGTTCGAATTTTCCGACTTTAGACTCGCAATTTTGAAAACCTGCCGACGGCAGCTTTAAATGTCAAAAAACATACGGCAAATACTCAAAAGAGCTGTTCCTGTGAAACAGCAGTGAGAATGCTTATGAGCTGAATGTGGATAGCTGACCATGCTAAAAAAGCTGAAAATAGTGAAACTTTTAGCAGAACAAACAGTTGCTGAAGTCTTGGTTGAAGATTTGGTTAAAAACAGAAGAAGAAGAATTCTGTTAATATTTTGAATTCTGTTTCAATCATAATAGAATGATGGCACCTAAAGTTTACCCGAATTTACCAAAAAGTTAGCATTCCAACGCGCCATGCCGAGCTTCGTCTATTTACTGAACTGTGTCATGACCGGTGTCGTTGTAAAGCTCTGAGTCTCCTACACAATGATATCTCACCCAAATAATGGCGCTTCCTTTCTATCAGTAACCAATCGTGAATGTCTAAAGGCGGATTTATAGCTAATGACAAAATCTCATTGGCTATTGCTCATTTCTGCTAACGGGATTGGCTCAGACGCATCACGTGGTGGACTCTGACGCTCCCGTGTTTAGCTTTTGCGGAATCTCCTAAAATGCCCCATAACACCGCAACTTTCAAAGAAAAGAAAGCAACAATTGCGCTTTGCAAGATGCAATAAAATAAAATCTATTAGATCAGCTGATGAAGCATCGGGAAGCAGCACGTCTGACCGTAAACTGTCGTTAGGAAACCGAGGGGAGTTAATGACAGCGGCTGGTCATACATGTCGCACGTCTCAATGAATTGATATGCCATCTTTTATTGTATTGTATTGAGCTTGTATTCTTTTTTAATAAGATTATTTTATCCAATATTAGTATTACTAAGGGCCTGAGCATTTATTCTGTTTTTGAGCAATTGTTTCAAATAAAAATGTATTGAATTCCCCTATTTAAATCTTTAAATGCCATTTTCTCAAAATAATTTTTTTGTATTTTTCCAGTATCAATATCTCAGCCTATGGAGCACCTATTAACATCAAACTTTCCAGTTAAACACTTAGCAGTATTCTGAAGATATTTACAGAAGAATTTGTTTATAAATAATTCCTGGCCTGATTTATGTGACATAATAAAAAATATGGCGAAAACCTTTTTTTTTTTTTAGGCTATGGACAGTAGATTTTGATTTCCTAGGAAATGAAAGCAGATATCCTGAAATCCCTCTGCAATTTTCTTTTCATTTTGTGTGTAAACAAAATGAAAAAAGAATTTTGCACCTGGCTTTATCATATGTTCAGATCTAGCTTCCGGAAATATATGCAAATGTGCGCATATTTAATGAGATAATACCTAATTTGCATAATTAAACAAATTTCTAAAACTTGTAATACATTTTTTTTCATACTTGTATAAGTAATCAACTGAGGAAGTTTCATGGTGATATCTATTATTTTAAAATATTACCCTATTCACCTGTAGTGTCTCGCCTTAAACAAATATAGATTTAAAGAAGCCAATATGACCATTGGTATGGACGCTTATATTAGAGGGAAAGGAATAAATTAAAGTTTAACCTGGACGAGTCCAGTAAGATTAATGATTGTTCATTTATCTTTTAGAAGCACCAAAATATATAGCAGTAATCTCATGAAAGAGCTGAACGTTTGATACCAAAATTGTGGAAATTGGTCAAAGTATGCAGAAGTAGTTAACTCATTGGCTGCCAGCCATTTTCAGTGCAGAGAGACCCATACTGCCAAGTGTTTTACAGTATTTTGACTGATTTTCCAAGACCCACAGAAAAGTGTCTTATGACTATGTACACACCGAAATTACCAAAAGAAAGAGTAGACTCTCTTCTTTCATCAGGAAAAAAAAGTTTGTTTCTACCATTTTCAGTCCTTTAGTAATAGACAGTAGAACATAGGTTGGTTTCACCAAAAACAGCTGTTTTTGACCAAAAAATGGAGAAAACACGCTTTTTGTGCAAAGAAACCTGTCAAGCAGAACAGTGACTTTGATGCTAACATTTTTTGCTTTAGTGACACCTCAAACATCTGAAAAGTGGTTTCCTTCCATAAAACAGCAAAAACAACACTGAGAAGGTATTTTGATAGCAAAACAATAATTTATTCATAGTGAAGTAACACGTAAATAGCCAGAACCTGCCAGAGTTCTGATGAGAACTAACAGCAGAGATCATATTTCTCCAGTTTTAGCTTCTCTTCATTGGCTCCCTGTTAAATTCAGAATAGAATATATGATTCTTCTCCTCACATATAAAGCTCTTAATGACCGAGCTCCATCATATCTTAAAGATCTCATTGTAAGATATTTTCCTAACAGAGCACTTCGTTCCCAAACTGCAGGTTTACTTGAGGTTCCCAGAGTTTCTAAAAGTAGAATGGGAGGCAGAGCCTTCAGTTATCAGGCCCCTCTCTGTGGAATAAGCTGCCAGTAAATGTCCGGGAAGCAGACCCTTTCTAACTTTTAAAACCAGGCTTAAAACTTTCCTTTTTGATAAAGCTTATAGTTAGGGATGGCTCAGGTGATCCTGAAACATCCCATAGTTAAGCTGCTATAGGCCCAGCCTGCTGGGGGGCCTCATCTGTCACACCTTTCCTCACTTTACTCTCTTTATGTACATGTGACATTATTGTGGTCATTAACTCGTGTTTCCCTGTTCCAACAGATATCCTTTGAATGGTGTTACAGTGCCGCCGCCGCCCCCCCCCCCCCCCCCCCCCTTTCTGTCTTCTCAAACCCCAGCTGGTGGAGGCGGATGGCCACCCTTCCTGGTTCTTGTTCTGATGGCCACCCTTCCTGGTTCTGGTTCTGATGGCCACCCTTCCTGGTTCTTGTTCTGATGGCCACCCTTCCTGGTTCTGGTTCTGATGGCCACCCTTCCTGGTTCTGGTTCTGATGGCCACCCTTCCTGGTTCTGGTTCTGATGGCCACCCTTCCTGGTTCTTGTTCTGATGGCCCCCCTTCCTGGTTCTGGTTCTGCCAGAGGTTTCTTCCTGTTCAAAGGGAGTCGTTTCTCTCCACAGTCGCCTCAGGGACGCTCAGGACGGGAGATTGGACCGAAAAAGAAAAAGTTTTCAGCTCAATCTGTTGGTTTCCTTAGCTAGGAAATTGTTTTTGAATTGGCTCTATATGAACGAATTGGATTATTTTATGAATAATTATGATTACAATTAATTGAATTCCAATTGGCTTGAATTGGACTTTATTATCTAAGTGCCTTGAGATGACATTTGTTGTATTTGGCGCTATATAAATAAAAATGAATTGAATTGAATTGAATTGAAATAGTTCATACATTCATACATTATCAAAACTGTACAGTTCATCACATTCAAACCTTTGTGTGTGTGTGTGTTTGTTTCCACCCCTACACAGAATAGTTCCGCTTAGTGTGGTAAGCAGTGAAACACTCTCCTGCGTGCAAGGGGGACACAACAGGACTTGCACCACATTTTGGTCTCACTGCGCTGACCCCTGCGAGCACATACCCTACACCTCCTTGCCCCTTCTTGCTGGTGGGCATCAGGTTTTCCAGTACATGTTTGCCCATGTCTCCATCTAGCCTGCTCTCAGGGTCAGTGTTGTAAGGAGCTCTAGGAGTACGTCTGCCTTCCTCAAAGTCCCCACCCCCCTCAACCCCCACACCTGCCCCTGCCCCCTCCTCAACCCCCACACCTGCCCCTGCCCCCTCCTCAACCCCCACACCTGCCCCTTCCCCCCCCTCAACCCCCACACCTGCCCCTGCCCCCTCCTCACGCCCCCCCACATGTCGCTTCACTGTCCAGGACTTCACTACCCTGCGAATGAACTCCAAGAGGGTTTTACACTCCCCTGGGTTTCTGGCTCGGTAGAGGACATAAGCATTTAACATGCACAGCTGGAAGAGATAGGCAACAAACTTCTTCGACCAGTTCAACGATCTTCGGATGAAGGGATAATAAGCGATGTTTTGGTCCAACCTATCCACCCCATTCATGGAGGAGTTGTACGCAACAACACACTCCGGCTTTAACTGAGCAACCTTGTCTCTCTGTCCCCTCCGCCACACATCAACCCTCTGCATCCTATCTTGATGACAGGTTGTCACCATCTTGACCAACCGTTTGTCCAGCCACGCTACTACCATCACCCTCTCATTGTGCCACACAACTTTCTCCCCCACCACCAAGTCTGTCTTACTCATCTCACTGATGATCTGAGGTTCCCCCCTATTCTTTCTAAGTGTTCCACAGACATTGGTTTTTGCTTTCAGTAGTTGTTCACACAGTGCTACAGAATTGTAGAAATTGTCCATGAACAACGTGTACCCATGACCTGGGAGACGATCTAACGGAGAGAACACTATCTCTGGCAGAGTACTAGCTTCCCCGACATAAGGTCGCATGTTGAAGCAGTACCCTGTGGCAGAGTCACACAGAATGTAAGACTTGATGCCATACTTCACCGGCTTTTGTGGGTTGTACACCCTGAAAGACAGGCGCCCCCGCCACTGCATCATACCCTCATCGATGCAAATGTTTTGCCCTGGTTGGTACATCTCCTTGAACTTTCCCACTACGTAATCTAACACTGGACGGACTTTAAACAATTTGTCAGTGGCATCCTGCAATGCATTATTATTGTAATAAAGGAACCTCAAAATTATCTGAAATCTGTTCCTTGGCATAGTCTTGCTGAAATAGGGTGTGGCATCTATCTCATCTACACTCCAGTACAGTTCAAGGCTTGGCTTTTTCACATAACCGGTGAGAAAAGAGAGTCCAAAGAATGATTTCAGTTCTGGGACTGACACTGGCTTCCACGCATTACCTCTGCTATATGGCAGATTGTCAGGGTGTGCCTCAAAATACTGACATGCATACAGGTTGGTCTGATCTGCAATGCTTTGGAGCAGCTCATCAGTCTAGAAGAGCTCCAGGAAGTCAGCTGGCAGGTCACTATCCAGCTCCGCAGCGGTGTGCCGGGGTCCAGGGGTTGCAGTGAATGGGATCTCGCTTGGTTGCCAGCCGGCTTGATAATAATAATAATACATTTTATTTATAGGCGCCTTTCATAGGCACTCAAGGTCACCTTACATAAAAAACAAACAATTTAAAATACATAACAAATAGATAAAAAATAAAGTTAATTAAAACAGTGCAATAGTAATCACAATGCATAGGCTAATTTAAACAGATGAGTTTTAAGTTTGGATTTGAAATGTGGTAATGTTTGTGCGTTACGGATATCAGGTGGAAGAGAGTTCCAGAGCTGGGGAGCCAGTCACAAGCTTGCCCACGACCTCTGCTCGATGCACGACCTGTAAATGATAGAAATATACAATTACCATAAAAAGATATTTTTTTATTTCTGCGGTGTGATGTGGAGAAGAATTTTTTTTTTTACCTTTATTCTTCACACTGCCAACAGTGGGAGTGTGAGAACTGCTGGATGCACAACCTGTAAATTATAGAAATATATACAATTCCCATAAAAAAATAAAAATGTTTTATTGCTGCAATGTGATGTGGTGAATACCGTTTTTTTTTTTACCTTAATTCTTCTTCGCACTGCTGGGAGTGGGACCTCTGCTGGATGTGGATGGATCTGTAAATTGAAAATTCCCTCACATCAGTCGGCTACTAGCAACAGATGTAGCAATAGGAACTCGTGGGCCTAAATGGCGTTCATGTGACACGGGCTGAAGGAGGGGAGAGGAAAATCAAAGCAATGAAAGTGATCTCTTACCTCCCTCAGCGTCCGTAGTGTCTGGGGATGAGGCTCTGCTGCTCCCAGACGCCAACCACTCGTCTGAGGAATCCGGGTCAGGTTCATTGTCTGAGTCGGAACTGTCTGGTGGTGCGCTCAGCTGAGGTGAAATACGCGCACGCCGACGACTCTCTCCGCTTGGCCCGGGTATCTCGTCGGTGGATAGTAGTGGTACACTACTTCTGCAGCACAGAAGGCTCTGTTCGAGCGTTAGCTGCCTAAGTTTCGTGTTTCGTCTCACCGGCAACATTTTCTCCTTCTCCGATCTTGGCAATTATAGTTTACAAACATTTTGATTAGTCTCATTGGCTTCAAAGCAGCTTCAGTCTTCTTCTACAATCTATGTGATCTTTACTCATCTCCCATCCAAAGTGGCACTGCTGCCACCTTGCGGGTCAGTTTGCCAGTATATTCTCTGTTTAGTGTTTACAAGCCTAAGATTTAGTGACAAACTCCGCTAGATTATTCCCCAGCCCGCTCCGTTAAAAAACGCAATTGACGTCTATAGACGTCTTTGGCAGTCAACGGTTGTATTTAAATTGACGTCTATAGACGTCAATGGCAGCCAATGAGTTAAGCTTCAATAACGTAAGGAACAATAATCATAACTTTTTGAAAGGAGCTGGAGCTGGATAAAGGGAGAAAACTAGAGAAAAGAGAAGAAAAATGCAAAACAAAAAGTGAAAACGTTAAGAAAGGAGAGAAACAATGTAGAAAAATTTGAAAAATGAATAGAAAGTCATTTGCTGAAGTTTCAAAAGGTCTGAAAGCTATTTTTTAAAGGAGCTGGATGAAGGCACAAAACTACAGAAAAGAGAAGAAAAAATGCAAATAGCATTGGCAGTTGGAAGGTAATGTCATGATTCAGAGGCTTCTAATTCAAAAAGTAAAGTTCTGAAGGCTATGAAAGTCACGTTGGCTGAAAGAGGACCAATTTTCCTACGTTTTAATGGTAAAAATATTTCTGTGGCTTAAAGATTTTGGAAACAGTGACAGCTTAAAAACCTTTTCTGAAGAATCTTTCTGTATTCTTCCACTCTTGTCAGTTGGAGCCTCCACTCTACACACGGACATTCCGTGTCATTGGAATGCATTGTAAACTCAGAAATAATCAAGGATTTTACTAAATGTTTAAACAGTGATAGTTCAAAATTGGCTGAATATTTAAAAAAAGCTGCTTCATTCAGTAATAGCTGAATGTCTTGTGAACATTTTAAAGATTGAATGGTGTCCCTAGCTGAAAGTATGCTGAAGTAGTTAAGTTTGAATGAGGAGGAAGCTTTTTTAATGATTTGAAAGGATTTACCATTACTTTTAAAGGGAGGAAAAGTTGCAAAAATACCTTAATATTTTAAAAACTATAAAAGTTAGAAACACCAAGTGATAGCCCCCATCTCCAGAAAGAGCTGAACGTTTTGTGCAAAAATGGTTTAATTTGCTTAAAGTATGCAGAAGTAGTTTAACTAGTAGTTGCTTAAAGGCAGGGTAGGGGATCTTTTTCTGGAACATTTTTTTACATATTGCTTGAAATACTCTTCACACCCCCATTGCAACCAATTAATTAAAAGTTTTGACACAAATATGAAAAGTTTTAGTGGCCTCTAGAACGTACAATCTAGGAAAAACAGTATCCAATCATTGTGAACGGTCTATCAAACTGCAATCTGCTCCTCCCTCCCCCTCCTTCCCCCTGTGCACGTACCCTGCTCCGTGAACGAATTACGCGTCCAGAAGCTTGGCAGGAAGCTAAACTAGAGCCAGCTTGGCTAGCACCTAGCATTATTAAACGTATAGTTATCATATACTAAATACTAAATACGGCAACGATCGATGCTTGCTGTCAGAACAGCGCTCGTGCACCTTCGTGCTCGTGCGCGTTCATGTACTCTAGAGGCGTGCCTTCGGGGGGAAAGTGAAGAAAAGGGTTGGGACTTTTTACCTGTGTATTTTAAAAATGCAGCTTCGCTGGACTCAAAATCCAGGATCTCCTACCCTACCTTTAACAGCATTCTGACAATAAACTATGACAAAAAAATGATTTTCAGTGTCTTCATTGAATAACTTAATTATATTTAGAAAATAATCTAGACTATACTAGATATATACATACTTGAAATTAAAGTGTTACTGCAACCAAAGCCATTTGTACTATATATAACGGGATGAGAATCGCTAATAGAATCGATAGAAGAACCAAATCGATAAGTGATATCGATAACGGAACCGGAATCACTAAATTCTTAACAATTCCCATCCCTATCCATGAGTGTAATGAAGCCAGCTTCTGGTGGAAATGTTCCAGCAGAGTTAGATAAAGACTCCTTAAGTTGGCTCCGCCTCTTCTGCTAAGCCCCGCCCACTCACATCCACCCTGCTGGACGGATGAAGCCAGCTTCTGGTGGAAATGTTCTGCTGTCAGCTGCCCTGAGGAGCATGCATCTTCCATCCAGCAGCAGCCTCAGAGGATATCAGAGCCCAGTGGATAAACTCTATCTGAGGCTAATGTTCCAGCAGAGTTAGCTACAGGCTGTGGATGTGCAGCAGCCACTTTTCATCCCACTGTTTTAACAACTTGGTCCAGTTCAACGCTGGACTGAAGAAGCTGAGCCACAAAGAGGGATCAGTTCCAACTCTCAGAGCCTGAACTTCAGAGCAGGGAAATGGAAGCATCTGAGAAATAACTCCTCATGGTTTATTTATTGAGTTATTTTCTCCCTCCGGCTTGGTCCATCACTGTTGATGAGAAAGCATTGTTTGCTAGGATCTGCTGCTAGCTTACAGCTACACTGCTAAACTATTTCCCTCTGGGATCAATAGAGTAACTATCTGTATCTGTATGTAGAGCTGGAGTGTTTCTGGTGTGACTGCAGGAACAGCTTCATTATGTCTGTGTTACTGCATTAAATTACACAGCAGATGTCCAGCTGTTGATGACGGCTAACGTACGTAAACACACCGTAACTCTCCACAGCAGCATGCAGTGTGTCCTCAGCCAACGTACGAACATACAGAAACTAACCCTTCACCAACGTCCTGTCGCAGCCTTGTTGGTTGAACCTCTCTGGGAGCTCCTCAACTCTCCCACAAGATTCAACATTGGGAAGCTTTTAATTTTTGTCTTACATTAAACATCCTGTTATTGTTTTATTAATTTTTATGCTGATGATGTTGTCATTGATAACTTCAATTTGTATGTTTGTGTGTTTGGTGTAAGTTGCTTTTCACATACTTCTTCTCAGTTTTATCTTAGTTTTGGTTAAATAATCACACAGTGGAATAAGTCAGGGGTCATTTTAAGAGCTGGCAAGTACCAGATGTTTTAGTTATTTATTTAAAATCCTAGAATTGAAATGAAAAACATGTTTGTGTGGTTGTTTTAGTGAACTTTAAGTCATTTAAATGGGCAGGAAGCAAGTAGGTCTTAAAAGCAGTTTCACCAAATGAATTTTTTGTCAGATATGTTTCTTTTAATGAACCTTTCTGTTTGAAACCCTGTTTGTTCCATATAGATCTTTACGCCCCTTTTTATTAGGTCATTCTTATCATACACTTAATATCAGCAACATACAACCAGAACCATCGCTGTTCAGGTCATAATTTGTAATAGACATGACACAAAACATGAAAAACTTATTTTTAAAGATTTTATTTTATATTATTGCATGTATTATTATGTATTATTGATGTAGTGTTATCATTATATTGTATGGTCTTCATTTCCTTGCAAGCTGCCTCTTTCCCGCTCTCCTTAGGGGAGGTTGGAGAAGAGGTGACTTGTTTCAGAGATACAGTCGATGGTCAAACCTGTCGCAGTGCTGAACTCCTCACGGATAATCTCCACCAAATCCACATCCATGTCTATCCCGGACACACTATGAATTGTACTTTTCTTCCTAAAAAATTGAATCAAACACGAAACACAGTTAGAAACATTGGTATTGAAAACAGGAATAACTACAACATATATATTTTGCAAATGTGCACAAATTTTGTTGAGAAAATTAAAATACTTACTCCTCAGTTAAAATTTCAAAGAACTCCTCGATGATGTCTTGGAGACATTTCTTCAATCCGGTAAGACCGGCTGCTGGTACTGATGCTGGATCTGTTTGGTTCAACTCTAAAGCGGCGGGGTCAGAGTCCTGAGTTTGACCCAAGTGAAGGTTGGAGAAGAGGTGACTTGTTTCAGAGATACAGTCGATGGTCAAACCTGTCGCAGTGCTGAACTCCTCACGGATAATCTCCACCAACTCCACATCCATGTCTATCCCGGACACACTATGAATTGTACTTTTCTTCCTGAAAATTGAATCAAACACGAAACAGGGTTAGAAACATTGGTATTAAAAACAGTAATAACAACAACATATATATTTTGCAAATGTGCACAAATTTTGTTGAGAAAATTAAAATACTTACTCTTCAGTTAAAATTTCAAAGAACTCCTCGATGATGTCTTGGAGACATTTCTTCAATCCGGTAAGACTGGCTGCTGGTACTGATGCTGGATCTGTTTGGTTCAACTCTAAAGCAGCGGGGTCAGAGTCCTGAGTTTGACCCAAGTCTGCAGAACATACAGGGACTGAGTCAGGAGAAGGACATGAGGCGGTCAAATCGACTTCCTCTGACTCAACTTCCTTCTGTTGTTCTGTCTGATCGTTCTTTTTTGTCAATTTAAAAATGTTTTTGAATCCTTTCTTGATCTTTGTATATATTGTTGTGACAGCAGGCTTTTCACTGGAAGAAGTATCTTCAGTAAATTCGGCTTCTTCTGGTGTTGAGACATCGTCAGCAGTCTCATTGATTTCTTCTGCAGGTTCTTCAGGTTCCAGATGGGTCTCTGCAGGTCCGTCTTGTCTTGAAGGGCTTGATGCTGACTCTGTGTTTTTCTTCCCATCTTCCTCAATGTCACCAAGCCCATCCTCGTGGCGTTTCTCTGGTTGGGATGAATCCATTGGGGTTAAATCAGAGGGCATTTCCTCATTCTCTGGTACCATGTCATTACCATCCTCTCCTGTATTTGATTCTAAATCTGTGATGATGTCTTCTTCTTTGAAAGGACATCTACCTTGGTCATGGTCTTCCAGTTGGGATGACTTGTTGAGGGCCATAGCTGAGTCACAGTCCTGGGTTTGACCCAAGTCTGCAGAACATACAGGGACTGAGTCAGGAGAAGGACATGCAGCGGTCAAATCGACTTCCTCTGACTCAACTTCCATCTGTTGTTCTGTCTCTTCCTCCTTTTTTGTCGATTTAAAAATGTTTTTTAATCCTCTCTTGATCTTTGTATATATTGTTGTGACAGCAGGCTTTTCACTGGAAGAAGTATCTTCAGTAAATTCAGCTTCTTCTGGTGTTGAGACATCGTCAGCAGTCTCATTGATTTCTTTTGCAGGTTCTTCAGGTTCCAGATGGGTCTCTGCAGGTCCGTCTCGTCCTGAACTTGATGCTGACTCTGTGTTTTTCTTCCCATCTTCCTCAATGTCACCAAGCCCATCCTCGTGGCGTTTCTCTAAATGGGATGAACCCATTGGGGTTAAATCAGAGGGCATTTCCTCATTCTCTGGTACCATGTCATTACCATCCTCTCCTGTTTTTGATTCTAAATCTATGATGAAGTCTTCTTCTTGGAAAGAACATCTACCTTGGTCATGTTCTTCCAGTTGGGATGACTTGTTGAGGGCCATAGCTGAGTCACAGTCCTGACCCAAGTCTGCAGAACATACAGGGACTGAGTCAGGAGAAGGACATGAGGCGGTCAAATCGACTTCCTCTGACTCAACTTCCATCTGTTGTTCTGTCTCTTCCTCCTTTTTTGTCAATTTAAAAATGTTTTTTAATCCTTTCTTGATCTTTTTGTACAACGTTGTGACAGCAGGCTTTTCACTGGAAGAAGTATCTTCAGTAAATTCTGCTTCTTCTGGTGTTGAGACATCGTCAGCAGTCTCATTGATTTCTTTTGCAGGTTCTTCAGGTTCCAGATGGGTCTCTGCAGGTCCGTCTTGTTCTGAACTTGATGCTGACTCTGTGTTTTTCTTCCCATCTTCCTCAATGTCACCAAGCCCATCCTCGTGGCGTTTCTCTAAATGGGATGAATCCATTGGGGTTAAATCAGAGGGCATTTCCTCGTTCTCTGGTACCATGTCATTACCATCCTCTCCTGTTTTTGATTCTAAATCTGCAATGAAGTCTTCTTCTTGGAAAGGACATCTACCTTGGTCATGTTCTTCCAGTTGGGATGACTTGTTGAGGGCCATAGCTGAGTCACAGTCCTGGGTTTGACCCAAGTCAGCAGAACATACAGGGACTGAGTCAGGAGAAGGACATGAGGCGGTCAAATCGACTTCCTCTGACTCAACTTCCATCTGTTGTTCTGTCTCGTCCTCCTTTTTTGTCAATTTAAAAATGTTTTTGAATCCTTTCTTGATCTTTGTATATATTGTTGTGACAGCAGGTTTTTCACTGGAAGAAGTATCTTCAGTAAATTCTGCTTCTTCTGGTGTTGAGACATCGTCAGCAGTCTCATTGATTTCTTTTGCAGGTTCTTCAGGTTCCAGATGGGTCTCTGCAGGTCTGTCTTGTTCTGTAATTGATGCTGACTCTGTGTTTTTCTTCCCATTTTCCTCAATGTCACCAAGCCCATCCTCGTGGCGTTTCTCTGGTTGGGATGAATCCATTGGGGTTAAATCAGAGGGCATTTCCTCATTCTCTGGTACCATGTCATTACCATCCTCTCCTGTTTTTGATCCTAAATCTGTGATGAAGTCTTCTTCTTGGAAAGGACATCTACCTTGGTCATGTTCTTCCAGTTGGGATGACTTGTTGAGGGCCATAGCTGAGTCACAGTCCTGAGTTTGACCCAAGTCTGCAGAACATACAGGGACTGAGTCAGGAGAAGGACATGCAGCGGTCAAATCGACTTCCTCTGACTCAACTTCCATCTGTTGTTCTGTCTCGTCCTCCTTTTTTGTCGATTTAAAAATATTTCTGAATCCTTTCTTGATCTTTGTATATATTGTTGTGACAGCAGGCTTTTCACTGATATCTTTGGATGATGTTGGGACATCGTCAGCAGTCTCGTTGATTCCTTCTGAAGGTTCTTCAGGTTCAACATGAGCCATAACTGAGTCAGGAGAAGGACATGAGAAGGTCAAATCGACTTCCTCTGACTCAACTTCCATCTGTTGTTCTGTCTGATCGTCCTTTTTTGCGACTTTAAATACTTTCTTTAATCCTGACGTAAATCTTTTATATGACTTTCCTTTATGTTCCTTTTTTATGTCGTTTTCTTCTGGCATTTCGTCGACTGTGACCTCCTCTTTCACCTCAGCAAAAGCCCTGCGGAGTTTAAAAAATCTTTCCAAATGCCTGTCTACTTTTTGGCTGGCGCAGGACTCCTTTGAGGATCCACTTTCACCGATCGAATTGAGGCGTTCCTCTTTGTAACACCTGTTCACAAACTGCAGGAGCTCATCGATATCTTCAGCAGATCGCTGAATAATACCGGAGACGAGCATCTCTGCAGAGTCAAAGTCCTCTGAAGACACAGAGGGGACGGATGTTTCCTTTTCCTCCTCCAGGGATACGACTCTTGAATTCTGTTGAAAGCAAAGAAAACACATACAGTTGTTAGCAAAAACATGTCAATAACAATAATATTCACAATATTCTTAGTTATTATATCTATACATTTTACATTTCTTTACCAAATAAATCTATCTATAAACACAATAACACTTGGAGATGTTTTACTATCAGAACACAGCTTCACAGTATGTAACATGAGGGAGATCTAAATGACTGTAAAAGTCCTGATCAGGGTCTCATTTCTTTATATTTAGCTTCTCAGGAGTCCGGCTCTCTTGTGACCGGTTAAAGTTGTCTGTAGCTGTACTCCAGGCTTTCAAAAGATGTTTCAAAATGTACAGACATTGGCTGCTTCAGTCCAGTCCTCGTACCTGAGGAATGTATTTATTCATTTCTAAAGCCACTTAACTCTGACCTGTGAACCATTCAGGCAGGAAAAAGGCTCCTAACTCAAGGCATGAACCTGGGTTGTGTCCACACAGAACAGACAACTGAGCAAAGAAGAAAAAGATCCAGTTTAAAATGGCTTCTTTGCTAAGTTGTCTGTTCTGTGTGGACACAACACTGGTTCATGCCTTGAGTTAGGAGCCTTTTTCCTGCTTCCATGATGCACAGGTCAGAGTTAAGTGGCTTCACAAACAGATAAATACATTCCTCTGAAAATTGAAAGACCTTCGGAAAGCCTGGAGAACTATTGCTTAGGACCACTTTAAAAGATTAGAAGAAAGTGTGGCTGCTTGGAAGCAAAATGTAAAGAAATGAGGGCTGTTTAAACACTTCTGCACAGTTCTGTGGATTTCTCTCACGCTACATAACTACGGAGCTGTGTTCTGACCCAAAAACATCTTTAAGTCTTATTGTTAAATGCATAACATTTGCACAATCAGTTTTGATTTTAGGACATGTGTTTTGTTTACATTTACCTTTTTGAATAGAGGCATCTTGAAATGATCTTCTTTTCCTTCTTTTGCTTGATTTGATCCGACTTTATCCTCTTCCAGCTCAAAGATCTGCAGGGTCTGCGTTCAGAACCTGGTAACATTCCAAGTAGTAGAGAAGCAGTGATGACATCATTGCTCTGATGTCTATGACAGTGTCAATGACATCACAGTCTATGACATCACAGTGCGGTGATGTCATCACTTCATGTGGGTGTGACATATATTTTTTATTTATTTATTTATTTATTTTATGCGTGTGTTTACATGTGTCTGTTTGTGTGTATGTGATGGAGTGGGGCGCGATGGGGGCTGCTTTTAAACAGGTATAGCACTTTGTGCTACATTTTACTGTATGAAAAGTGCTTTATAAATAAAGTTTGATTTGATTTTTACATTACAGTCATTTAAAAATCAAATCAATCAAACTGTTATTTGATCCCAGTGCATCAATACACTGATGTCACACACACACACCCCTCAGGAACTTGTGCAGCTACCTTCCCCCTTCAGACCTTCCATTTAGGGTTGCCAACCGTCCCTTGAAAAACGGAATTATCCAGTATTTAGACACAACAGCACCCCTCCCGTATTGAGCTGAAAAGGGACGCACTTTGTCCCGTATTATCGTGAGAATAAAAAAAAGTCCATAAAATGTCAGTGGAATAAATGAATAACACGGGGCTTTATATGAAAATGTAAGGTAAACTTGCTCCCTGGCCCTCTCCTGCTGTGTGACCAATGAGCTGACAGCGCATTCATAAAGGAGTACGACAATACGGAATCCCGCTCATCAAGTAGCGTTGAGTTAAGCATGCAACATTGCATTGAGTTGAGTTGTGCATTAAGTTCATGAGTTCTATTTTTAAATATGTTTACAATTCTGTTTGCACTTTTGTTATTGTCTATCTATTGTTTTATATCTATTTATACAGTTTTAAGTTTAAGACAGATTTCCGTTTAAGAAAGATATTGGGCCTCATGCAAGAACATTTTCGTATTTTTATTCTAAATTTCTCACTTTTTTCGTAAGAAGGTCTGGTACGAACACGCCACGTCAGATTCAACAAACGCTCTTAACTTCGGGAAAAGTGTGTAAACGACCTGCGTAAATGATGAATCACACTCGTGCGTATCTTAAGTTCACGTGCACGAGGATAGTAGATTTGCATACTCCACGCCCTAAATGATACCATATAAGGCTGTGCTTCCTCTCTCCTGTGCCAGGAAGTGTTGAGTGTTGAGTCATGAGAATGGCATCAAGGCGCAAAAAGAACAACTTTAGGGGCTCTGAGACTGAAGTTCTGCTTTCAGGGATCCAAAAAGGAAAATCTGTCATTTTAGCAGCGTCAGCAGTGGAATTACGGGACCTGCTAAAGCGAATAAATGGGAAGCAATTACGAGTGCTGTTAATACCATGTCAGCGAAATAAAAAAATAAATGGTTTCATATGAAAATAGCTTAAAAAAGAAAACGTCTCGCCATGGCCAGGCGCTCGATGACTGCAACTAAAGCCGTGCAATCAGTTGTTGCCTCATCATGATGGCACTTTGATAGGGCGGTCTATGAGGGGGGTCTTCTGGCACCTTCTGGTCTGCCTGGGCTGGTTCAGGTTTTAGGAGACCCTCGTTCATGGCAACATTGCGCCATGAACGAGGTATGGAGACACACCCACCTGGCCTTCAGCTCAGTGCGCTCCACGACAGCAGAGGGGCTTTGATGCGTATATGTGTCTCGCGCTCCAATTATGTTTGGCAGTCCATCCACGGGATGAAAGTCCCTCTTAATTTGTACTTGTTGGACAGCGGTGTATGGGAATCTGATGTACCACGGGTGATAAACTGATGAGAGCTTTGCTGACCAAGGGGAGCGCACGACTCACAGAGGACTGGGACACTCCCGCAGTCTTCCTCTGAAAGGTTCCAGTGGCCAACAATCCAAAGATGGTAAGGACCTGGGCGTGTGGTGGAATTGGGTTTGATCGGCGTGTTTCTCTCTGGAGTTGTGGCTCTAGCAAGCTGCATATTTGTAGCAGCACAGTCCTTGGCAATCTCAGCCAAAAATCGCGATCTCAGCCATTCGTCTGTCTCCACACGGTCCAAGAGCCTGACGCGCTCCAAAAGTAGCAAGTCAGCCGCTGGTTACGCTTCCCGTTATATAGGCTACAGATTCAAATTAACCTTCGATTAGTGCATATTTTAAGTCAAACAGAATAATGTCAGCATCATTGTTGGGTATAATGTATATATTTATTTATGTTTTCTTCAAAGTAATTAAATATACAATCCAATAGTCAAGCAAACGTGATTTGAAGCACAGCGGACTATTTTACGAAACTCCTACGACAGGTCTGCAACACTCGTAAATTCTGTTCGTATCTGAAAGAAAACGTAAAATACGAAAAGATTGGTGAATGCGCAAATTCTCTTAAATCACTCGTACGGGCGATTTAAGAACAAATCTGTGCGTACGAACGCTTCTTGCATGAGGCCCATTCAGTTTATTCTGTTTATTTTGTTATTTTGTACTAAAGTACATTTCTGGTTAAACATTTGTTTTCCATATGTTTATATCACAAAAAAATATGCATTTAATTCAATTCAGGTTCGAGTCAAATAGTTACAAAATCATTTCACCCTTATTTTTTTTTCAAGGAGTTGGCAACCCTACTTCCATTCATCCTGGACAGCCTGAATCAAAGCTTTAAAGCTAGTGGAGCTAGCTCTTCTGAGCAGTAGGCCACGAACTCGGGCAAAGGATAGGGATTTCTGGAGCGACGAGCTCGTCAAGCTGGCTGAGCTAGCTCTTGGTTGAACAAAAGGCTCCCAGCCCAAGGGATCCCCACCGCTCCAGAGATTTAAACTAACATGAGAGTTAGCTGATGTGAGCTTCAGAGTTCCTTGCCTAGCAACCTAGCCACCCCTCGGCTAGCTCTTGGACCAGCAAGTTGTGATTTCCGGAGCAGCCAAACCGAAGCTATCTAAGCAAGACCTCCTGAGCGTGAGGCCGGGAGTTCCTAAGCTAGCTGAACAAGTGACCAAACAGATCTTTAAGGTCAGTGCTTGGAGGGAAACTTGAGCTAGCTGAGCTAACGGCCAACCGGCTGGGAACTCCAAGCTAAGGCCACATTTACACATAGCCGGGTATTTAGAGAAACGAATATTTCCCCCCCTCCGTTTTCAATAATAACATCGTGCACACAACATCATTTTCAAAAAACTTGTCATTTACATCAAGCCGCGTAAATACGCCGCCAAGCGCCATAATAACTCTGCCAAACCTATTGGCGGCAGTGTAGGGAAAGGAATAAAGCCATGCAAGCCAATCAAAATCCTCAGAATCGACACCAACAAATAACACGAGCGACTTCCTGTACCTTTCAAAACAGCAATGGCGCGAGGTTCGTTTGTGTGGACCGACCGAGGTGGAGTTACTCCTTAAAGTAGCGTTAGACAGTTGGAGTTGTTGCAAATGCAATAAGGCCAGAATCGTTTGCACAAACGTAAAAATTAGTAGAACTTTAACATCATCCATGATAATCCTGATCAGCAGCCAAACAAACTGTAAACACAAGGCGCTCGCATGACGTTAAGCATTTTCTGGCGCATAATGTGACGTTTAAGAACCTAAAACGCCGTTTCTCCCAGTTGACACGGCAACACATAACCGGCGTTATCAGAAATCTCCACTTTGGCCGGAGGTTTTAGAAATAATCGTTTTCTGTGATAAAAACGGGGTTTTGGTGTAAATGAGAGGCCAAACCGCAGGAAAATATCTGCGTCTTCCTATCGTGTAAACGGGGCCTAAGTTTATAGTCAATAACTCACAAACTAGTGTTCTTATTGAGAAAGCCCCTCTGATTCAGACATTAAAAGAACAGCAGACCAAAGCAGCGCATCACAAAGTAAACCAGAAAATCATGTTCTCCTGCCATTTTCTGAAGTTTTTTGTGAATTAAATGTGACAATCTTTGATCCCCTCAGAGTGTCTTTTGTTTTCATTGCCTTACCAGTATTAACGGTTATTTTGTTTGCCTTTTTCATTTGCAGATTTGAATGTTAGTTGACTATCCCGGGTTTTTGTTGTTGTAAATAGAAACATTTTGATATCCGGAAAGAAAAACCTGCTTTTTGAATAAAACATTTCCATGTGTGGTTTACAGGAACATTTAGGTACACTTTAATATCAGAGTTTTGAACACGTAAACAAATGTCGCTCAGCAGTGAGTTCTGGAACAAATTAAAAGAAGATATCTCTCATTGTTGAACTTGTTCTGGAACTTCCTTTTTCTGTGTCACTGCTGAACTTCACTTTTTAAAAATATACAAAACTGATTCTAGAATATCTCAGTCACTGAAGTTATTAATTTTCGAATCATTAAAAAGTTATAATTTATAGTGATATACAAGCAGTCACCAGGTATCTGCAGGCAAAAGCTGGGTTAGGCCGGCCGATTCACATTGAAATTGTTCACTTTATCAAACAGATCTGCATTTTAGTAATGTAATAATAATATGTATTTATTTATGGAGCTGAATGAAGGCACAAAACTACAGAAAAGAGAAGAAAAAATGCAAAAAGCATTGGCAGTTGGAAGGTACTTCAGAGGCTTCTGATTCAAAAAGTAAAGTTCTGAAGGCTATGAAAGTCACATTGGCTGAAAGAGGACCAATTTTCCTACGTTTTAATGGTAAAATTATTTCTGTGGCTTAAAGATTTTGGAAACAGTGACAGCTTAAAAACTTTTTCTGAAGAATCTTTCTGTATTCTTCCACTCTGTCAGTTGGAGCCTCCACTCTACACACGAACATTCCGTGTCGTTGGAATGCATTGTAAACTCAGAAATAGTCACGGATTTTACTACATTTTTAAACTGTGATAGTTCAAAATTGGCTGAATATTTTAAAAAAGCTGCTTCATTCAGTAATAGCTGAATGTCTTGTGAACATTTTAAAGATTGAATGGTGTCCCTAGCTGAAAGTATGCTGAAGTAGTTAAGTTTGAAAGAGGAGGAAGCTTTTTTAATGATTTGAAAGGATTTACCATTACTTTTAAAGGGAGGAAAAGTTGCACAAAAACCTTAATATTTTAAAAACTATAAAAGTTAGAAACACCAAGTGATAGCCCCCATCTCCAGAAAGAGCTGAACGTTTTGTGCAAAAATGGTTTAATTTGCTTAAAGTATGCAGAAGTTGTTAAAGCTGCGGTCGGCAACTTTTTTTTAGTCATATTAGCTTGAACTGTCATGGGATTCTGGAAGTAGAATATTAAATAGGCTGTTTAGGAAAAATAAGGAAATCTGTAGCTCCCTCTGAAGCCTGTAATCATGCTTGCAAAAACCGAGCGCTCCCGGCTGTTTTTAACCAATCAAGTTAGGGTGGAGGAATCCTACCTGTCAATCACAGCTTGTGCACACGCTGCTGAGCGTGAGTCTGCCCCAGCTTGTGTGCGCTCACACTGGTGTGAACTCACGTGCACAACCTCGTCCACAGAGGGGGAGGGGTTTGGGGGGCGATTCGGAGCTTGTTAGAGGTTGGGGGAGGGACCTGAAAGTTGTATCAGTTCGAATTTTCCGACTTTAGACTCGCAATTTCGAAAACCTGCCGACGGCAGCTTTAAATGTCAAAAAACATACGGCAAATACTCAAAAGAGCTGTTCCTGTGAAACAGCAGTGAGAATGCTTATGAGCTGAATGTGGATAGCTGACCATGCTAAAAAAGCTGAAAATAGTGAAACTTTTAGCAGAACAAACAGTTGCTGAAGTCTTGGTTGAAGATTTGGTTAAAAACAGAAGAAGAAGAATTCTGTTAATATTTTGAATTCTGTTTCAATCATAATAGAATGATGGCACCTAAAGTTGTTGAGAAGAAGAAGAAGGTGAGAAGATGGAAACAAATTAGCAGAAAATTAGTTGAAAAATACTTATGGAAGGATCTGGAGCTGAATGAAAGCTGAGAGCATTTGAAAAACAAACAGCGACTTGAAACTGTTGAAAAAGAACAGTGCTGAACTGTACAGTGTAAGGAAGTTCAGCTGTTAAGGCGAGACACGGCAGGCAAAAACAGGGATTTTTCATGCAGTGGTCAATTTTAAGATTTTGGGCCAGTCTACTCCGTCAACATGTGTTCTTTCAACCTGCTATTAAGAAAACGTTGAAAACATAAATTAAAATGTTTATTTTATTACATTTTATTTACTCGTGGCAGTACGTTTCGCCCGAATTTACCAAAAAGTTAGCATTCCAACGCGCCATGCCGAGCTTCGTCTATTTACTGAACTGTGTCATGACCGGTGTCGTTGTAAAGCTCTGAGTTTCCTACACAATGATATGTCACCCAAATAATGGCGCTTCCTTTCTATCAGTAACCAATCGGGAATGTCTAAAGGCGGATTTATAGCTAATGACAAAATCTCATTGGCTACTGCTCATTTCTGCTAACGTGATTCGCTCAGACGCATCACGTGGTGGACTCTGACGCTCCCGTGTTTAGCTTTTGCGGAATCTCCTAAAATGCCCCATAACACCGCAACTTTCAAAGAAAAGAAAGCAACAATTGCGCTTTGGAAGATGCAATAAAAGAAAATCTATTAGATCAGCTGATGAAGCATCAGGAAGCAGCACGTCTGACCGTAAACTGTTGCTAGGAAACCGAGGGGAGTTAATGACAGCGGCTGGTCATACATGTCGCACGTCTCAATGAACTGATACGCGATCTTTTATTGTATTGTATTGAGCTTGTATTCTTTTTTAATAAGATTATTTTATCCAATATTAGTATTAATAAGGGCCTGAGCATTTATTCTGTTTTTGAGCAATTGTTTCAAATAAAAATGTATTGAATTCCCCTATTTAAATCTTTAAATGCCATTTTCTCAAAATAATTTTTTTGTATTTTTCCAGTATCAATATCTCAGCCTATGGAGCACCTACTAACATCAAACTTTCCAGTTAAACACTTAGCAGTATTCTGAAGATATTTACAGAAGGATTTGTTGATAAATAATTCCTGGCCTGATTTATGTGACATAATAAAAAATATGGCGAAAACCTATTTTTTTTTTAGGCTATGGACAGTAGATTTTGATTTCTTAGGAAATTAAAGCAGATATCCTGAAATCCCTCTGTAATTTTCTTTTCATTTTGTGTGTAAACAAAATGAAAAAAGAATTTTGCACCTGGCTTTATCATATGTTCAGATCTAGCTTCCGGAAATATACGCACATTTGCGCATATTTAATGAGATAATACCTAATTTGCATAATTAAACATACAAATTTCTAAAACTTGTAATACATTTTTTTTCATACTTGTATAAGTAATCAACTGAGGAAGTTTAATGGTGATATCTATTATTTTAAAATATTACCCTATTCACCTGTAGTGTCTCGCCTTAAACAAATATAGATTTAAAGAAGCCAATATGACCATTGGTATGGACGCTTATATTAGAGGGAAAGGAATAAATTAAAGTTTAACCTGGACGAGTCCAGTAAGATTAATGATTGTTCATTTATCTTTTAGAAGCACCAAAAGATATAGCAGTAATCTCATGAAAGAGCTGAACGTTTGATGCCAAAATTGTGGAAATGGGTCAAAGTATGCAGAAGTAGTTAAGCTTCAATAACGTAAGGAACAATAATCATAACTTTTTGAAAGGAGCTGGAGCTTGATAAAGGCAGAAAACTAGAGAAAAGAGACGAAAAATGCAAAACAAAAAGTGAAAACATTAAGAAAGGAGAGAAACAATGTAGAAAAATGTGAAAAATGAATAGAAAGTCATTTCCTGAAGTTTCAAAAGGTCTGAAAGCTATTTTTTAAAGGAGCTGGATGAAGGCACAAAACTACAGAAAAGAGAAGAAAAAATGCAAATAGCATTGGCAGTTGGAAGGTAATGTCATGATTCAGAGGCTTCTAATTCAAAAAGTAAATTTCTGAAGGCTATGAAAGTCACGTTGGCTGAAAGAGGACCAATTTTCCTACGTTTTAATGGTAAAAATATTTCTGTGGCTTAAAGATTTTGGAAACAGTGACAGCTTAAAAACTTTTTCTGAAGAATTTTTCTGTATTCTTCCACTCTTGTCAGTTGGAGCCTCCACTCTACACACGAACATTCCGTGTCATTGGAATGCATTGTAAACTCAGAAATAATCACTGATTTTACTAAATGTTTAAACAGTGATAGTTCAAAATTGGCTGAATATTTTAAAAAAGCTGCTTCATTCAGTAATAGCTGAATGTCTTGTGAACATTTTAAAGATTGAATGGTGTCCCCAGCTGAAAGTATGCTGAAGTAGTTAAGTTTCAAAGAGGGGGAAGCTTTTTTAATGATTTGAAAGGATTTACCATTACTTTTAAAGGGAGGAAAAGTTACCTTAATATTTTAAAAACTATAAAAGTTAGAAACACCAAGTGATAGCCCCCATCTCCAGAAAGAGCTGGACGTTTTGTGCAAAAATGGTTTAATTTGCTTAAAGTATGCAGAAGTAGTTTAACTAGTAGTTGCTTAAAGGTGGGGTAGGGGATCTTTTTCTGGAACATTTTTTGACATATTGCTTGAAATACTCTTCACACCCCATTGCAACCAATTAATTAAAAGTTTTGACACAAATATGAAAAGTTTTAGTGGCCTCTAGAACGTACAATCTAGGAAAAACAGTATCCAATCATTGTGAACGGATTATCAAACTGCAATCTGCTCCTCCCTCCCCCTGTGTGCGTACCCTGCTCCGTGAACGAATTACGCGTCCAGAAGCTTGGCAGGAAGCTAAACTAGAGCCAGCTTGGCTAGCACCTAGCATTATTAAACATATAGTTATCATATACTAAATACTAAATACGGCAACGATCGATGCTTGCTGTCAGAACAGCGCTCGTGCACCTTCGTGCTCGTGCGCGTTCATGTACTCTAGAGGCGTGCCTTCGGGGGGAAAGTGAAGAAAAGGGTTGGGACTTTTTACCTGTGTATTTTAAAAATGCAGCTTTGCTGGACTCAAAATCCAGGATCTCCTACCCTACCTTTAACAGCATTCTGACAATAAACTATGACAAAAAAATTATTTTCAGTGTCTTCATTGAATAACTTAATTATATTTAGAAAATAATCTAGACTATACTAGATATATACATACTTGAAATTAAAGTGTTACTGCAACCAAAGCCATTTGTACTATATATAACGGGATGAGAATCGCTAAAAGAATCGATAGAAGAACCAAATCGATAAGTGATATCGATAACGGAACCGGAATCACTAAATTCTTAACAATTCCCATCCCTATCCATGAGTGTAATGAAGCCAGCTTCTGGTGGAAATGTTCCAGCAGAGTTAGATAAAGACTCCTTAAGTTGGCTCCGCCTCTTCTGCTAAGCCCCGCCCACTCACATCCACCCTGCTGGACGGATGAAGTCAGCTTCTGGTGGAAATGTTCTGCTGTCAGCTGCCCTGAGGAGCATGCATCTTCCATCCAGCAGCAGCCTCAGAGGATATCAGAGCCCAGTGGATAAACTCTATCTGAGGCTAATGTTCCAGCAGAGTTAGCTAAAGACTGTGGATGTGCAGCAGCCACTTTTCATCCCACTGTTTTAACAACTTGGTCCAGTTCAACGCTGGACTGAAGAAGCTGAGCCACAAAGAGGGATCAGTTCCAGCTCTCAGAGCCTGAACTTCAGAGCAGGGAAATGGAAGCATCTGAGAAATAACTCCTCATGGTTTATTTATCGAGTTATTTTCTCCCTCCGGCTTGGTCCATCACTGTTGATGAGAAAGCATTGTTTGCTAGCATCTGCTGCTAGCTTACAGCTACACTGCTAAACTATTTCCCTCTGGGATCAACAGAGTAACTATCTGTATCTGTATGTAGAGCTGGAGTGTTTCTGGTGTGACTGCAGGAACAGCTTCATTATGTCTGTGTTACTGCATTAAATTACACAGCAGATGTCCAGCTGTTGATGACGGCTAATGTACGTAAACACACCGTAACTCTCCACAGCAGCATGCAGTGTGTCCTCAGCCAACATACGAACATACAGAAACTAACCCTTCACCAACGTCCTGTCGCAGCCTTGTTGGTTGAACCTCTCTGGGAGCTCCTCAACTCTCCCACAAGATTCAACATTGGGAAGCTTTTAATTTTTGTCTTACATTAAACATGCTGTTATTGTTTTATTCATTTTTATGCTGATGATGTTGTCATTGATAACTTCAATTTGTATGTTTGTGTGTTTGGTGTAAGTTGCTTTTCACATACTTCTTCTCAGTTTTATCTTAGTTTTGGTTAAATAATCACACAGTGGAATAAGTCAGGGGTCATTTTAAGAGCTGGCAAGTACCAGATGTTTTAGTTCTTTATTTAAAATCCTAGAATTGAAATGAAAAACATGTTTGTGTGGTTGTTTTAGTGAACTTTAAGTAATTTAAATGGGCAGGAAGCAAGTAGGTCTTAAAAGCAGTTTCACCAAATGAATTTTTTGTCAGATATGTTTCTTTTAATGAACCTTTCTGTTTGAAACCCTGTTTGTTCCATATAGATCTTTACGCCCCTTTTTATTAGGTCATTCTTATCATACACTTAATATCAGCAACATACAACCAGAACCATCGCTGTTCAGGTCATAATTTCTAATAGACATGACACAAAACATGAAAAACTTATTTTTAAAGATTTTATTTTATATTATTGCATGTATTATTATGTATTATTGATGTAGTGTTATCATTATATTGTATGGTCTTCATTTCCTTGCAAGCTGCCTCTTTCCCACTCTCCTTAGGGGAGGTTGGAGAAGAGGTGACTTGTTTCAGAGATACAGTCGATGGTCAAACCTGTCGCAGTGCTGAACTCCTCACGGATAATCTCCACCAAATCCACATCCATGTCTATCCCGGACACACTATGAATTGTACTTTTCTTCCTAAAAAAATTGAATCAAACACGAAACACAGTTAGAAACATTGGTATTGAAAACAGGAATAACTACAACATATATATTTTGCAAATGTGCACAAATTTTGTTGAGAAAATTAAAATACTTACTCCTCAGTTAAAATTTCAAAGAACTCCTCGATGATGTCTTGGAGACATTTCTTCAATCCGGTAAGACCGGCTGCTGGTACTGATGCTGGATCTGTTTGGTTCAACTCTAAAGCGGCTGAGTCACAGTCCTGAGTTTGACCCAAGTCTGCAGAACATACAGGGACTGAGTCAGGAGAAGGACATGCAGCGGTCAAATCGACTTCCTCTGACTCAACTTCCATCTGTTGTTCTTTCTGATCCTCCTTTTTTGTCAATTTAAAAATGTTTTTGAATCCTTTCTTGATCTTTGTATATATTGTTGTGACAGCAGGTTTTTCACTTGAAGAAGTATGTTCAGTAAATTCTGCTTCTTCTGGTGTTGAGACATCGTCAGCAGTCTCATTGATTCCTTCTGCAGGTTCTTCAGGTTCCAGATGGGTCTCTGCAGGTCCGTCTCGTCCTGAACTTGATGCTGACTTTTTGTTTTTCTTCCCATCTTCCTCAATGTCACAAAGCCCATCCTCGTGGCGTTTCTCTGGTTGGGATGAATCCATTAGGGTTAAATCAGAGGGCATTTCCTCGTTCTCTGGTACGACGTCAGTACCATCCTCTCCTGTTTTTGATCCTAAATCTGTGATGAAGCCTTCTTCTTGGAAAGAACATCTACCTTGGTCATGTTCTTCCAGTTGGGATGACTTGTTGAGGGCCATAGCTGAGTCACAGTCCTGAGTTTGACCCAAGTCTGCAGAACATACAGGGACTGAGTCAGGAGAAGGACATGAGGCGGTCAAATCGACTTCCTCTGACTCAACTTCCATCTGTTGTTCTGTCTCGTCCTCCTTTTTTGTCAATTTAAAAATATTTTTGAATCCTTTCTTGATCTTTGTATATATTGTTGTGACAGCAGGTTTTTCACTGGAAGAAGTATCTTCAGTAAATTCTGCTTCTTCTGGTGTTGAGACATCGTCAGCAGTCTCATTGATTCCTTCTGCAGGTTCTTCAGGTTCCAGATGGGTCTCTGCAGGTCTGTCTTGTCCTGAACTTGATGCTGACTCTGTGTTTTTCTTCCCATCTTCCTCAATGTCACCAAGCCCATCCTCATGGCGTTTCTCTGATTGGGATGAATCCATTGGGGTTAAATCAGAGGACATTTCCTCATTCTCTGGTACCATGTCATTACCATCCTCTCCTGTTTTTGATCCTAAATCTGTGATGAAGTCTTCTTCTTGGAAAGGACATCTACCTTGGTCATGTTCTTCCAGTTGGGATGACTTGTTGAGGGCCATAGCTGAGTCACAGTCCTGAGTTTGACCCAAGTCTGCAGAACATACAGGGACTGAGTCAGGAGAAGGACATGCGGCGGTCAAGTCGACTTCCTCTGACTCAACTTCCATCTGTTGTTCTGTCTCGTCCTCCTTTTTTGTCGATTTAAAAATATTTCTGAATCCTTTCTTGATCTTTGTATATATTGTTGTGACAGCAGGCTTTTCACTGATATCTTTGGATGATGTTGGGACATCGTCAGCAGTCTCATTGATTCCTTCTGCAGGTTCTTCAGGTTCAACATGAGCCATAACTGAGTCAGGAGAAGGACATGAGAAGGTCAAATCGACTCCCTCTGACTCAACTTCCATCTGTTGTTCTGTCTGATCCTCCTTTTTTGCAACTTTAAATACTTTCTTTAATCCTGACGTAAATCTTTTATATGACTTTCCTTTATGTTCCTTTTTTATGTCGTTTTCTTCTGGCATTTCGTCGACTGTGACCTCCTCTTTCACCTCAGCAAAAGCCCTGCGGAGTTTAAAAAATCTTTCCAAATGCCTTTCCACTTTTTGGCTGGCGCAGGACTCCTTTGAGGATCCACTTTCACCGATCGAATTGAGGCGTTCCTCTTTGTAACACCTGTTCACAAACTGCAGGAGCTCATCGATATCTTCAGCAGACCGATGAATAATACCGGAGACGAGCATCTCTGTAGAGTCAAAGTCCTCCTCTGAAGACACAGAGGGGACGGATGTTTCCTTTTCCTCCTCCAGGGGTACTCTTGAATTCTGTTGAAAGCAAAGAAAACACATACAGTTGTTAGCAAAAACACGTCAATAACAATAATATTCACAATATTCTTAGTTATTATATCTATACATTTTACATTTCTTTACCAAATAAATCTAACAATAACACTTGGAGATGTTTTACTATCAGAACACAGCTTCACAGTATGTAACATGAGGGAGATCTAAATGACTGTAAAAGTCCTGATCAGGGTCTCATTTCTTTATATTTAGCTTCTCAGGAGTCCGGCTCTCTTGTGACCGGTTAAAGTTGTCTGTAGCTGTACTCCAGGCTTTCAAAAGATGTTTCAAAATGTACAGACATTGGCTGCTTCAGTCCAGTCCTCGTACCTGAGGAATGTATTTATTCATTTCTAAAGCCACTTAACTCTGACCTGTGAACCATTCAGGCAGGAAAAAGGCTCCTAACTCAAGGCATGAACCAGTGTTGTGTCCACACAGAACAGACAACTGAGCAAAGAAAAAAAAGATCCAGTTTAAAATGGCTTCTTTGCTAAGTTGTCTGTTCTGTGTGGACACAACACTGGTTCATGCCTTGAGTTAGGAGCCTTTTTCCTGCTTCCATGATGCACAGGTCAGAGTTAAGTGGCTTCACAAACAGATAAATACATTCCTCTGAAAATTGAAAGACCTTCGGAAAGCCTGGAGAACTATTGCTTGGACCACTTTAAAAGATTAGAAGAAAGTGAGGCTGCTTGGAAGCAAAATGTAAAGAAATGAGGGCTGTTTAAACACTTCTGCACAGTTCTGTGGATTTCTCTCACGCTACATAACTACGGAGCTGTGTTCTGACCCAAAAACATCTTTAAGTCTTATTGTTAAACGCATAACATTTGCACAATCAGTTTTGATTTTAGGACATGTGTTTTGTTTACATTTACCTTTTTGAATAGAGGCATCTTGAAATTATCTTCTTTTCCTTCTTTTGCTTGATTTGATCCGACTTTATCCTCTTCCAGCTCAAAGATCTGCAGGGTCTGCATTCAGAACCTGGTAACATTCCAAGTAGTAGAGAAGCAGTGATGACATCATTGCTCTGATGTCTATGACAGTGTCAATGACATCACAGTCTATGACATCACAGGGCGGCGATGTCATCACTTCATGTGGGTGTGACATATATTTTTTATTTATTTATTTATTTATTTTATGCGTGTGTTTACATGTGTCTGTTTGTGTGTATGTGATGGAGTGGGGCGCGATGGGGGCTGCTTTTAAACAGGTATAGCACTTTGTGCTACATTTTACTGTATGAAAAGTGCTTTATAAATAAAGTTTGATTTGATTTTTACATTACAGTCATTTAAAAATCAAATCAATCAAACTGTTATTTTATCGCAGTGCATCAATACACTGATGTCACACACACACACCCCTCAGGAACTTGTGCAGCTACCTTCCCCCTTCAGACCTTCCATTTAGGGTTGCCAACCGTCCCTTGAACAACGGAATTATCCCGTATTTAGAAACAACAGCACCCGTCCCGTATTGAGCTGAAAAGGGACGCACTTTGTCCCGTATTATCGTGAGAATAAAAAAAAGTCCATAAAATGTCAGTGAAATAAATGAATAACACGGCGCTTTGTATGAAAATGTAAGGTAAACTTGCTCCCTGGCCCTCTCCTGCTGTGTGACCAATGAGCTGACAGCACATTCATAAAGGAGTACGACAATACAGAATCCCGCTCATCAAGTAGCGTTGAGTTAAGCATGCAACATTGCATTGAGTTGAGTTGTGCATTAAGTTCATGAGTTCTATTTTTAAATATGTTTACAAGTCTGTTTGCACTTTTGTTATTGTCTATCTATTGTTTTATATCTATTTATACAGTTTTAAGCTTAAGACAGATTTCTGTTTAAGAAAGATATTAATTTTATTCAGTTTATTTTGTTATTTTGTACTAAAGTACATTTCTGGTTAAACATTTGTTTTCCATGTGTTTATATCACAAAAAAATATGCATTTAATTCAATTCAGGTTCGAGTCAAATAGTTAAAAAATCATTTCACCCTTATTTTTTTTTCAAGGAGCTGGCAACCCTACTTCCATTCATCCTGGACAGCCTGAATCAAAGCTTTAAAGCTAGTGGAGCTAGCTCTTCTGAGCACTAGGCCACGAACTCGGGCAAAGGATAGGGATTTCTGGAGCGACGAGCTCGTCAAGCTGGCTGAGCTAGCTCTTGGTTGAACAAAAGGCTCCCAGCCCAAGGGATCCCCACCGCTCCAGAGATTTAAACTAACATGAGAGTTAGCTGATGTGAGCTCCAGAGTTCCTTGCCTAGCAACCTAGCCACCCCTCGGCTAGCTCTTGGACCAGCAAGTTGTGATTTCCGGAGCAGCCAAACCGAAGCTATCTAAGCAAGACCTCCTGAGCGTGAGGCCGGGAGTTCCTAAGCTAGCTGAACAAGTGACCAAACAGATCTTTAAGGTCAGTGCTTGGAGGGAAACTTGAGCTAGCTGAGCTAACGGCCAACCGGCTGGGAACTCCAAGCTAAGGCCACATTTACACATAGCCGGGTATTTAGAGAAACGAATATTTCCCCCCCTCCGTTTTCAATAATAACATCGTGCACACAACATCGTTTTCAAAAAACTTGTCATTTACATCAAACCGCGTAAATACGCCGTCAAGCGCCATAATAACTATGCCAAACCTATTGGCGGCGGTGTAGGGAAAGGAATAAAGCCATGCAAGCCAATCAAAATCCTCAGAATCGACACCAACAAATAACACGAGCGACTTCCTGTACCTTTCAAAACAGCAATGGCGCGAGGTTTGTTTGTGTGGACCGACCGAGGTGGAGTTACTCCTTAAAGTAGCGTTAGACAGTTGGAGTTGTTCCAAATGCAATAAGGCCAGAATCGTTTGCACAAACGTAAAAATTAGTAGAACTTTAACATCATCCATGATAATCCTGATCAGTAGCCAAACAAACTGTAAACATAAGGCGCTCGCATGACGTTAAGCATTTTCTGGCGCATAATGTGACGTTTAAGAACCTAAAACGCCGTTTCTCCCAGTTGACACGGCAACACATAACCGGCGTTATCAGAAATCTCCACTTTGGCCGGAGGTTTTAGAAATAATCGTTTTCTGTGATAAAAACGGGGTTTTTGGTGTAAATGAGAGGCCAAACCGCAGGAAAATATCTGCGTCTTCCTATCGTGTAAACGGGGCCTAAGTTTATAGTCAATAACTCACAAACTAGTGTTCTGTTTTTTTTTTTTTTTTTTAATTCTCTTTTTATTCAGAAAGGCACATCTCCATCACATACATCACAACACATGTACGATAACTTAACAAAGTTTGCCAAGGATTCAGTGATGTAGTCCATGTTGCCCTTCTGGATCTTTCTCCCACGGACCCAAACCATTTCAGGTAGAAGTAATAACAAAAACAACAGAATTGGGGAGCGCACCCCTATATGCAATCAATATATCGCACACACAAAAAAATATATATATATATTTACACATATACATATATGTACATATACAAAAAAATAAAAAAATAGAAGAGGGTAGGTTGAAACAAAGCACGAGTAGTCAGATAAAATCAGATCTGACTGGTTTTACATACTCCGTCCACTTTGACCAGATCTTATAAAAATTTTCTATCTCAACTTTGAGGGAAAAAGAAATCTTCTCCATAAGATATATCTCGTAAACAATTTCAATCCATTTGTCGATGGTGGGAAGTTCCACTTTTAACCATTTCCTAGTGACACATTTCTTACTAGCTGCCAATAACATAGTCAACAATTTTTTGTCTTTTATGTTCCATGTTTCAAAATTTATATTGCCCAAGAACACAGTTTCACATTTTAATGGAATATTCACATTAAATATATTTTCAATATGTTTGTGGATCTCTTCAAACTAGTGTTCTTATTGAGAAAGCCTCTCTGATTCAGACATTAAAAGAACAGCAGACCAAAGCAGCGCATCACAAAGTAAACCAGAAAATCATGTTCTCCTGCCATTTTCTGAAGTTTTTTGTTAATTAAATGTGACAATCTTTGATCCCCTCAGAGTGTCTTTTGTTTTCATTGCCTTACCAGTATTAACGGTTATTTTGTTTGCCTTTTTCATTTGCAGATTTGAATGTTAGTTGACTATCCCGGGTTTTTGTTGTTGTAAATAGAAACATTTTGATATCCGGAAAGAAAAACCTGCTTTTTGAATAAAACATTTCCATGTGTGCTTTACAGGAACATTTAGGTATGCTTTAATATCAGAGTTTTGAACACGTAGCTCCGCAGTGAGTTCTGGAACAAATTAAAAGAAGATATCTCTCATTGTTGAACTTGTTCTGGAACTTCCTTTTTCTGTGTCACTGCTGAACTTCACTTTTTAAAAATATACAAAACTGATTCTAGAATATCTCAGTCACTGAAGTTATTAATTTTCGAATCATTAAAAAGTTATAATTTATAGTGATATGCTAGCAGTCACCAGGAATCTGCAGGCAAAAGCTGGGGTAGGCCGGCCGATTCACATTGAAATTGTTCACTTTATCAAACAGATCTGCATTTTAGTAATGTAATAATAATATCTATTTATTTAAAGGAGCTGGATGAAGGCACAAAACTACAGAAAAGAGAAGGAAAAATGCAAAAAGCATTGGCAGTTGGAAGGTACTTCAGAGGCTTCTAATTCAAAAAGTAAAGTTCTGAAGGCTATGAAAGTCACGTTGGCTGAAAGAGGACCAAATTTCCCACGTTTTAATGGTAAAATTATTTCTGTGGCTTAAAGATTTTGGAAACAGTGACAGCTTAAAAACTTTTTCTGAAGAATCTTTCTGTATTCTTCCACTCTGTCAGTTGGAGCCTCCACTCTACACACGAACATTCCGTGTCATTGGAATGCATTGTAAACTCAGAAATAATCACGGATTTTACTACATTTTTAAACTGTGATAGTTCAAAATTGGCTGAATATTTTAAAAAAGCTGCTTCATTCAGTAATAGCTTAATGTCTTGTGAACATTTTAAAGATTGAATGGTGTCTCTGGCTGAAAGTATGCTGAAGTAGTTAAGTTTGAAAGAGGAGGAAGCTTTTTTAATGATTTGAAAGGATTTACCATCACTTTTAAAGGGAGGAAAAGTTGCACAAAAACCTTAATATTTTAAAAACTATAAAAGTTAGAAACACCAAGTGATAGCCCCCATCTCCAGAAAGAGCTGAACGTTTTGTGCAAAAATGGTTTAATTTGCTTAAAGTATGCAGAAGTTGTTAAAGCTGCGGTCGGCAACTTTTTTTTATTCATATTAGCTTGAACTGTCATGGGATTGTGGAAGTAGAATATTAAATAGGCTGTTTAGGAAAAATAACAAATTCTGTAGCTCCCTCTGAAGCCTGTAATCATGCTTACAAAAACCGAGCGCTCCCGGCTGTTTTTAACCAATCAAGTTAGGGTGGAGGAATCCTACCTGTCAATCACAGCTTGTGCACACGCTGCTGAGCGTGAGTCTGCCCCAGCTTGTGTGCGCTCACACTGGTGTGAACTCACGTGCACAACCTCGTCCACAGAGGGGGAGGGGTTTGGCGGGCGATTCGGAGCTTGTTAGAGGTTGGGGGAGGGACCTGAAAGTTGTATCAGTTCGAATTTTCCGACTTTAGACTCGCAATTTTGAAAACCTGCCGACTGCAGCTTTAAATGTCAAAAAACGTACGGCAAATACTCAAAAGAGCTGTTCCTGTGAAACAGCAGTGAGAATGCTTATGAGCTGAATGTGGATAGCTGACCATGCTAAAAAAGCTGAAAATAGTGAAACTTTTAGCAGAACAAACAGTTGCTGAAGTCTTGGTTGAAGATTTGGTTAAAAACAGAAGAAGAAGAATTCTGTTAATATTTTGAATTCTGTTTCAATCATAATAGAATGATGGCACCTAAAGTTTACCCGAATTTACCAAAAAGTTAGCATTCCAACGCGCCATGCCGAGCTTCGTCTATTTACTGAACTGTGTCATGACCGGTGTCGTTGTAAAGCTCTGAGTCTCCTACACAATGATATGTCACCCAAATAATGGCGCTTCCTTTCTATTAGTAACCAATCGTGAATGTCTAAAGGCGGATTTATAGCGAATGACAAAATCTCATTGGCTACTGCTCATTTCTGCTAATGTGATTCGCTCAGACGCATCACGTGGTGGACTCTGACGCTCTCGTGTTTAGCTTTTGCGGAATCTCCTAAAATGCCCCATAACACCGCAACTTTCAAAGAAAAGAAAGCAACAATTGCGCTTTGCAAGATGCAATAAAATAAAATCTATTAGATCAGCTGATGAAGCATCAGGAAGCAGCACGTCTGACCGTAAACTGTCGTTAGGAAACCGAGGGGAGTTATTGTATTGTATTGAGCTTGTATTCTTTATTAATAAGATTATTTTATCCAATATTAGTATTACTAAGGGCCTGAGCATTTATTCTGTTTTTGAGCAATTGTTTCAAATAAAAATGTATTGAATTCCCCTATTTAAATCTTTAAATGCCGTTTTCTCAAAATAATTTTTTTGTATTTTTCCAGTATCAATATCTCAGCCTATGGAGCACCTACTAACATCAAACTTTCCAGTTATACACTTAGCAGTATTCTGAAGATATTTACAGAAGGATTTGTTTAGAAATAATTCCTGGCCTGATTTATGTGACATAATAAAAAATATGGCCAAAACCTATTTTTTTTTTTAGGCCATGGACAGTAGATTTTGATTTCCTAGGAAATAAAAGCAGATATCCTGAAATCCCTCTGCAATTTTCTTTTCATTTTGTGTGTAAACAAAATGAAAAAAGAATTTTGCACCTGGCTTTATCATATGTTCAGATCTAGCTTCCGGCAATATATGCAAATGTGCGCATATTTAATGAGATAATACCTAATTTGCATAATTAAACATACAAATTTCTAAAACTTGTAATACATTTTTTTTCATACTTGTATAAGTAATCAGCTGAGGAAGTTTCATGGCGATATCTATTATTTTAAAATATTACCCTATTCACCTGTAGTGTCTCGCCTTAAACAAATATAGATTTAAAGAAGCCAATATGACCATTGGTATGGACGCTTATATTAGAGGGAAAGGAATAAATTAAAGTTTAACCTGGACGAGTCCAGTAAGATTAATGATTGTTCATTTATCTTTTAGAAGCACCAAAAGATATAGCAGTAATCTCATGAAAGAGCTGAACGTTTGATACCAAAATTGTGGAAATTGGTCAAAGTATGCAGAAGTAGTTAACTCATTGGCTGCCAGCCATTTTCAGTGCAGAGAGACCCATACTGCCAAGTGTTTTACAGTATTTTGACTGATTTTCCAAGACCCACAGAAAAGTGTCTTATGACTATGTACACACCGAAATTACCAAAAGAAAGAGTAGACTCTCTTCTTTCATCAGGAAAAAAAGTTTGTTTCTACCATTTTCAGTCCTTTAGTAATAGACATTAGAACATAGGTTGGTTTCACCAAAAACAGCTGTTTTTGACCAAAAAATGGAGAAAACAAGCTTTTTGTGCAAAGAAACCTGTCAAGCAGAACAGTGACTTTGATGCTAACATTTTTTGCTTTAGTGACACCTCAAACATCTGAAAAGTGGTTTCCTTCCATAAAACAGCAAAAACAACACTGAGAAGGTATTTTGATAGCAAAACAATAATTTATTCATAGTGAAGTAATACGTAAATAGCCAGAACCAGCCAGAGTTCTGATGAGAACTAACAGGAGAGATCATATTTCTCCAGTTTTAGCCTCTCTTCATTGGCTCCCTGTTAAATTCAGAATAGAATATATGATTCTTCTCCTCACATATAAAGCTCTTAATGACCGAGCTCCATCACATCTTAAAGATCTCATTGTAAGATATTTTCCTAACAGAGCACTTCGTTCCCAAACTGCAGGTTTACTTGAGGTTCCCAGAGTTTCTAAAAGCAGAATGGGAGGCAGAGCCTTCAGTTATCAGGCCCCTCTATTGTGGAACCAGCTGCCAGTAAATGTCCGGGAAGCAGACACCCTTTCCACTTTTAAAATCAGGCTTAAAACTTTCCTTTCTGATGAAGCTTATAGTTAGGGATGGCTCAGGTGATCCTGAAACATCCCATAGTTAAGCTGCTATAGGCCCAGACTGCTGGGGGGCCTCATCTGTCACACCTTTCCTCACTTTACTCTCTTTATGTACATGTGACATTATTGTGGTCATTAACTCGTGTTTCCCTGTTCCAACAGATATCCTTTGAATGGTGTTACAGTGCCGCCGCCCCCCCCCCCCCCCCTTTCTGTCTTCTCAAACATCAGCTGGTGGAGGCGGATGGCCACCCTTCCTGGTTCTGGTTCTGATGGCCACCCTTCCTGGTTCTGGTTCTGATGGCCACCCTTCCTGGTTCTGGTTCTGATGGCCACCCTTCCTGGTTCTGGTTCTGCCAGAGGTTTCTTCCTGTTCAAAGGGAGTCGTTTCTCTCCACAGTCGCCTCAGGCACGCTCAGGACGGGAGATTGGACCAAAAAAGAAAAAGTTTCAGTGCAATCTGTTGGTTTCCTTAGCTAGGAAATTGTTTTTGAATTGGCTCTATATGAACGAATTGGATTATTTTATGAATAATTATGATTACAATTAATTGAATTCCAATTGGCTTGAATTGGACTTTATTATCTAAGTGCCTTGAGATGACATTTGTTGTATTTGGCGCTATATAAATAAAAATGAATTGAATTGAATTGAAATAGTTCATACATTCATACATTATCAAAACTGTACAGTTCATCACATTCAAACCTTTGTGTGTGTGTGTGTGTTTGTTTCCACCCCTACACAGAACAGTTCCGCTTAGTGTGGTAAGCAGTGAAACACTCTCCTGCGTGCAAGGGGGACACAACAGGACTTGCACCACATTTTGGTCTCACTGCGCTGACCCCTGCGAGCACAGACCCTACACCTCCTTGCCCCTTCTTGCTGGTGGGCATCAGGTTTTCCAGTACATGTTTGCCCATGTCTCCATCTAGCCTGCTCTCAGGGTCAGTGTTGTAAGGAGCTCTAGGAGTACGTCTGCCTTCCTCAAAGTCCCCACCCCCCTCAACCCCCACACCTGCCCCTTCCTCCTCCTCCTCCTCCTCCTCACGCCCCCCCACATGTCGCTTCACTGTCCAGGACTTCACTACCCTGCGAATGAACTCCAAGAGGGTTTTACACTCCCCTGGGTTTCTGGCTCGGTAGAGGACATAAGCATTTAACATGCACAGCTGGAAGAGATAGGCAACAAACTTCTTCGACCAGTTCAACGATCTTCGGATGAAGGGATAATAAGCGATGTTTTGGTCCAACCTATCCACCCCATTCATGGAGGAGTTGTACGCAACAACACACTCCGGCTTTAACTGAGCAACCTTGTCTCTTTGTCCCCTCCGCCACACATCAACCCTCTGCATCCTATCTTGATGACAGGTTGTCACCATCTTGACCAACCGTTTGTCCAGCCACGCTACTACCATCACCCTCTCATTGTGCCACACAACTTTCTCCCCCACCACCAAGTCAGTCTTACTCATCTCACTGATGATCTGAGGTTCCCCCCTATTCTTTCTAAGTGTTCCACAGACATTGGTTTTTGCTTTCAGTAGTTGTTCACACAGTGCTACAGAATTGTAGAAATTGTCCATGAACAACGTGTACCCATGACCTGGGAGACGATCTAACGGAGAGAACACTATCTCTGGCAGAGTACTAGCTTCCCCGACATAAGGTCGCATGTTGAAGCAGTACCCTGTGGCAGAGTCACACAGAATGTAGGACTTGATGCCATACTTCACCGGCTTTAGTGGGTTGTACACCCTGAAAGACAGGCGCCCCCGCCACTGCATCATACCCTCATCGATGCAAATGTTTTGCCCTGGTTGGTACATCTCCTTGAACTTTCCCACTACGTAATCTAACACTGGACGGACTTTAAACAATTTGTCAGTGGCATCCTGCAATGCATTATTATTGTAATAAAGGAACCTCAAAATTATCTGAAATCTGTTCCTTGGCATAGTCTTGCTGAAATAGGGTGTGGCATCTATCTCATCTACACTCCAGTACAGTTCAAGGCTTGGCTTTTTCACATAACCGGTGAGAAAAGAGAGTCCAAAGAATGATTTCAGTTCTGGGACTGACACTGGCTTCCACGCATTACCTCTGCTATATGGCAGATTGTCAGGGTGTGCCTCAAAATACTGACATGCATACAGGTTGGTCTGATCTGCAATGCTTTGGAGCAGCTCATCAGTCTAGAAGAGCTCCAGGAAGTCAGCTGGCAGGTCACTATCCAGCTCCGCAGCGGTGTGCCGGGGTCCAGGGGTTGCAGTGAATGGGATCTCGCTTGGTTGCCAGCCGGCTTGATAATAATAATAATACATTTTATTTATAGGCGCCTTTCATAGGCACTCAAGGTCACCTTACATAAAAAACAAACAATTTAAAATACATAACAAATAGATAAAAAATAAAGTTAATTAAAACAGTGCAATAGTAATCACAATGCATAGGCTAATTTAAACAGATGAGTTTTAAGTTTGGATTTGAAATGTGGTAATGTTTGTGCGTTACGGATATCAGGTGGAAGAGAGTTCCAGAGCTGGGGAGCCAGTCACAAGCTTGCCCACGACCTCTGCTCGATGCACGACCTGTAAATGATAGAAATATACAATTACCATAAAAATATATTTTTTTATTTCTGCGGTGTGATGTGGAGAAGAATTTTTCTTTTTACCTTTATTCTTCACACTGCCAACAGTGGGAGTGTGAGAACTGCTGGATGCACAACCTGTAAATTATAGAAATATATACAATTACCATAAAAAAAAAAAAGAAAATGTTTTATTGCTGCAATGTGATGTGGTGAATACTGTTTTTTTTTTTTTACCTTAATTCTTCTTCGCACTGCTGGGAGTGGGACCTCTGCTGGATGTGGATGGATCTGTAAATTGAAAATTCCCTCACATCAGTCGGCTACTAGCAACAGATGTAGCAATAGGAACTCGTGGGCCTAAATGGCGTTCATGTGACACGGGCTGAAGGAGGGGAGAGGAAAATCAAAGCAATGAAAGTGATCTCTTACCTCCCTCAGCGTCCGTAGTGTCTGGGGATGAGGCTCTGCTGCTCCCAGACGGCAACCACTCGTCTGAGGAATCCGGGTCAGGTTCATTGTCTGAGTCGGAACTGTCTGGTGGTGCGCTCAGCTGAGGTGAAATACGCCGACGACTCTCTCCGCTTGGCCCGGGTATCTCGTCGGTGGATAGTAGTGGTACACTACTTCTGCAGCACAGAAGGCTCTGTTCGAGCGTTAGCTGCCTAAGTTTCGTGTTTCGTCTCACCGGCAACATTTTCTCCTTCTCCGATCTTGGCAATTATAGTTTACAAACATTTTGATTAGTCTCATTGGCTTCAAAGCAGCTTCAGTCTTCTTCTACAATCTATGTGATCTTTACTCATCTCCCATCCAAAGTGGCACTGCTGCCACCTTGCGGGTCAGTTTGCCAGTATATTCTCTGTTTAGTGTTTACAAGCCTAAGATTTAGTGACGAACTCCGCTACATTGTTCCCCAGCCCGCTCCGTTAAAAAACGCAATTGACGTCTATAGACGTCTTTGGCAGTCAACGGTTGTATTTAAATTGACGTCTATAGACGTCAATGGCAGCCAATGAGTTAAGCTTCAATAACGTAAGGAACAATAATCATTACTTTTTGAAAGGAGCTGGAGCTGGATAAAGGGAGAAAACTAGAGAAAAGAGAAGAAAAATGCAAAACAAAAAGTGAAAACGTTAAGAAAGGAGAGAAACAATGTAGAAAAATTTGAAAAATGAATAGAAAGTCATTTGCTGAAGTTTCAAAAGGTCTGAAAGCTATTTTTTAAAGGAGCTGGATGAAGGCACAAAACTACAGAAAAGAGAAGAGAAAATGCAAATAGCATTGGCAGTTGGAAGGTAATGTCATGATTCAGAGGCTTCTAATTCAAAAAGTAAATTTCTGAAGGCTATGAAAGTCACGTTGGCTGAAAGAGGACCAATTTTCCTACGTTTTAATGGTAAAAATATTTCTGTGGCTTAAAGATTTTGGAAACAGTGACAGCTTAAAAACTTTTTCTGAAGAATCTTTCTGTATTCTTCCACTGTCAGTTGGAGCCTCCACTCTACACACGAACATTCCGTGTCATTGGAATGCATTGTCAACTCAGAAATAATCACTGATTTTACTAAATGTTTAAACAGTGATAGTTCAAAATTGGCTGAATATTTAAAAAAAGCTGCTTCATTCAGTAATAGCTGAATGTCTTGTGAACATTTTAAAGATTGAATGGTGTCCCTAGCTGAAAGTATGCTGAAGTAGTTAAGTTTGAATGAGGAGGAAGCTTTTTTAATGATTTGAAAGGATTTACCATTACTTTTAAAGGGAGGAAAAGTTGCAAAAATACCTTAATATTTTAAAAACTATAAAAGTTAGAAACACCAAGTGATAGCCCCCATCTCCAGAAAGAGCTGAACGTTTTGTGCAAAAATGGTTTAATTTGCTTAAAGTATGCAGAAGTAGTTTAACTAGTAGTTGCTTAAAGGTGGGGTAGGGGATCTTTTTCTGGAACATTTTTTTACATATTGCTTGAAATACTCTTCACACCCCCATTGCAACTAATTAATTAAAAGTTTTGACACAAATATGAAAAGTTTTAGTGGCCTCTAGAACGTACAATCTAGGAAAAACAGTATCCAATCATTGTGAACGGTCTATCAAACTGCAACCTGCTCCTCCCTCCCCCTCCTTCCCCCTGTGCGCGTACCCTGCTCCGTGAACGAATTACGCGTCCAGAAGCTTGGCAGGAAGCTAAACTAGAGCCAGCTTGGCTAGCACCTAGCATTATTAAACGTATAGTTATCATATACTAAATACTAAATACGGCAACGATCGATGCTTGCTGTCAGAACAGCGCTCGTGCACCTTCGTGCTCGTGCGCGTTCATGTACTCTAGAGGCGTGCCTTCGGGGGGAAAGTGAAGGAAAGGGTTGGGACTTTTTACCTGTGTATTTTAAAAATGCAGCTTTGCTGGACTCAAAATCCAGGATCTCCTACCCTACCTTTAACAGCATTCTGACAATAAACTATGACAAAAAAATGATTTTCAGTGTCTTCATTGAATAACTTAATTATATTTAGAAAATAATCTAGACTATACTAGATATATACATACTTGAAATTAAAGTGTTACTGCAACCAAAGCCATTTGTACTATATATAACGGGATGAGAATCGCTAAAAGAATCGATAGAAGAACCAAATCGATAAGTGATATCGATAACGGAACCGGAATCACTAAATTCTTAACAATTCCCATCCCTATCCATGAGTGTAATGAAGCCAGCTTCTGGTGGAAATGTTCCAGCAGAGTTAGATAAAGACTCCTTAAGTTGGCTCCGCCTCTTCTGCTAAGCCCCGCCCACTCACATCCACCCTGCTGGACGGATGAAGTCAGCTTCTGGTGGAAATGTTCTGCTGTCAGCTGCCCTGAGGAGCATGCATCTTCCATCCAGCAGCAGCCTCAGAGGATATCAGAGCCCAGTGGATAAACTCTATCTGAGGCTAATGTTCCAGCAGAGTTAGCTAAAGACTGTGGATGTGCAGCAGCCACTTTTCATCCCACTGTTTTAACAACTTGGTCCAGTTCAACGCTGGACTGAAGAAGCTGAGCCACAAAGAGGGATCAGTTCCAACTCTCAGAGCCTGAACTTCAGAGCAGGGAAATGGAAGCATCTGAGAAATAACTCCTCATGGTTTATTTGTGGAGTTATTTTCTCCCTCCGGCTTGGTCCATCACTGTTGATGAGAAAGCATTGTTTGCTAGGATCTGCTGCTAGCTTACAGCTACACTGCTAAACTATTTCCCTCTGGGATCAATAGAGTAACTATCTGTATCTGTATGTAGAGCTGGAGTGTTTCTGGTGTGACTGCAGGAACAGCTTCATTATGTCTGTGTTACTGCATTAAATTACACAGCAGATGTCCAGCTGTTGATGACGGCTAACGTACGTAAACACACCGTAACTCTCCACAGCAGCATGCAGTGTGTCCTCAGCCAACGTACGAACATACAGAAACTAACCCTTCACCAACGTCCTGTCGCAGCCTTGTTGGTTGAACCTCTCTGGGAGCTTCTCGACTCTCCCACAAGATTCAACATTGGGAAGCTTTTAATTTTTGTCTTACATTAAACATCCTGTTATTGTTTTATTAATTTTTATGCTGATGATGTTGTCATTGATAACTTCAATTTGTATGTTTGTGTGTTTGGTGTAAGTTGCTTTTCACATACTTCTTCTCAGTTTTATCTTAGTTTTGGTTAAATAATCACACAGTGGAATAAGTCAGGGGTCATTTTAAGAGCTGGCAAGTACCAGATGTTTTAGTTCTTTATTTAAAATCCTAGAATTGAAATGAAAAACATGTTTGTGTGGTTGTTTTAGTGAACTTTAAGTCATTTAAATGGGCAGGAAGCAAGTAGGTCTTAAAAGCAGTTTCACCAAATGAATTTTTTGTCATATGTTTCTTTTAATGAACCTTTCTGTTTGAAACCCTGTTTGTTCCATATAGATCTTTACGCCCCTTTTTATTAGGTCATTCTTATCATACACTTAATATCAGCAACAAACAACCAGAACCATCGCTGTTCAGGTCATAATTTCTAATAGACATGACACAAAACATGAAAAACTTATTTTTAAAGATTTTATTTTATATTATTGCATGTATTATTATGTATTATTGATGTAGTGTTATCATTATATTGTATGGTCTTCATTTCCTTGCAAGCTGCCTCTTTCCCACTCTCCTTAGGGGAGGTTGGAGAAGAGGTGACTTGTTTCAGAGATACAGTCGATGGTCAAACCTGTCGCAGTGCTGAACTCCTCACGGATAATCTCCACCAAATCCACATCCATGTCTATCCCGGACACACTATGAATTGTACTTTTCTTCCTAAAAAAATTGAATCAAACACGAAACACAGTTAGAAACATTGGTATTGAAAACAGGAATAAGTACAACATATATATTTTGCAAATGTGCACAAATTTTGTTGAGAAAATTAAAATACTTACTCTTCAGTTAAAATTTCAAAGAACTCCTCGATGATGTCTTGGAGACATTTCTTCAATCCGGTAAGACCGGCTGCTGGTACTGATGCTGGATCTGTTTGGTTCAACTCTAAAGCGGCGGGGTCAGAGTCCTGAGTTTGACCCAAGTCTGCAGAACATACAGGGACTGAGTCAGGAGAAGGACATGAGGCGGTCAAATCGACTTCCTCTGACTCAACTTCCATCTGTAGTTCTGTCTCGTTTTTCTTCCCATCTTCCTCAATGTCACCAAGCCCATCCTCGTGGCGTTTCTCTGGTTGGGATGAATCCATTGGGGTTAAATCAGAGGGCATTTCCTCGTTCTCTGGTACCATGTCATTACCATCCTCTCCTGTTTTTGATCCTAAATCTGTGATGAAGCCTTCTTCTTGGAAAGGACATCTATCTTGGTCATGTTCTTCCAGTTGGGATGACTTGTTGAGGGCCATAGCTGAGTCACAGTCCTGGGTTTGACCCAAGTCAGCAGAACATACAGGGACTGAGTCAGGAGAAGGACATGAGGCGGTCAAATCGACTTCCTCTGACTCAACTTCCTTCTGTTGTTCTGTCTCGTCCTCCTTTTTTGTCAATTTAAAATTATTTCTGAATCCTTTCTTGATCTTTGTATATATTGTTGTGACAGCAGGCTTTTCACTGGAAGAAGTATCTTCAGTAAATTCTGCTTCTTCTGGTGTTGAGACATCGTCAGCAGTCTCATTGATTTCTTCTGCAGGTTCTTCAGGTTCCAGATGGGTCTCTGCAGGTCTGTCTTGTCCTGAAATCGATGCTGACTCTGTGTTTTTCTTCCCATCTTCCTCAATGTCACCAAGCCCATCCTCGTGGTGTTTCTCTGATTGGGATGAACTCATTGGGGTTAAATCAGAGGGCATTTCCTCATTCTCTGGTACCGTGTCATTACCATCCTCTCCTCTTTTTGATTCTAAATCTGCAATGAAGGCTTCTTCTTTGAAAGGACATCTACCTTGGTCATGTTCTTCCAGTTGGGATGACTTGTTGAGGGCCATAGCTGAGTCAGAGTCCTGAGTTTGACCCAAGTCTGCAGAACATACAGGGACTGAGTCAGGAGAAGGACATGAGGCGGTCAAATCGACTTCCTCTGACTCAACTTCCATCTGTTGTTCTGTCTCGTCCTCCTTTTTTGTCAATTTAAAAATGTTCTTGAATCCTTTCTTGATCTTTGTATATATTGTTGTGACAGCAGGCTTTTCACTGGAAGAAGTATCTTCAGTAAATTCGGCTTCTTCTGGTGTAGAGACATCGTCAGCAGTCTCATTGATTTCTTCTGCAAGTTCTTCAGGTTCCAGATGGGTCTCTGCAGGTCCGTCTTGTTCTGAACTTGATGCTGACTCTGTGTTTTTCTTCCCATCTTCCTCAATGTCACCAAGCCCATCCTCGTGGCGTTTCTCTGGTTGGGATGAACTCATTGGGGTTAAATCAGAGGACATTTCCTCATTCTCTGGTACCGTGTCATTACCATCCTCTCCTGTTTTTGATTCTAAATCTGTGATGAAGTCTTCTTCTTGGAAAGGACATCTACCTTGGTCATGTTCTTCCAGTTGGGATGACTTGTTGAGGGCCATAGCTGAGTCACAGTCCTGAGTTTGACCCAAGTCTGCAGAACATACAGGGACTGAGTCAGGAGAAGGACATGAGGCGGTCAAATCGACTTCCTCTGACTCAACTTCCATCTGTTGTTCTGTCTCGTCCTCCTTTTTTGTCGATTTAAAAACATTTCTGAATCCTTTCTTGATCTTTGTATATATTGTTGTGACAGCAGGCTTTTCACTGATATCTTTGGATGATGTTGGGACATCGTCAGCAGTCTCGTTGATTCCTTCTGCAAGTTCTTCAGGTTCCAGATGGGTCTCTGCAGGTCCGTCTTGTTCTGAAATTGATGCTGACTCTGTGTTTTTCTTCCCATCTTCCTCAATGTCACCAAGCCCATCCTCGTGGCGTTTCTCTGGTTGGGATGAACCCATTGGGGTTAAATCAGAGGACATTTCCTCGTTCTCTGGTACCATGTCATTACCATCCTCTCCTGTTTTTGATTCTAAATCTGCGATGATGTCTTCTTCTTTGAAAGAACATCTACCTTGGTCATGTTCTTCCAGTTGGGATGACTTGTTGAGGGCCATAGCTGAGTCACAGTCCTGAGTTTGACCCAAGTCTGCAGAACATACAGGGACTGAGTCAGGAGAAGGACATGAGGCGGTCAAGTCGACTTCCTCTGACTCAACTTCCATCTGTTGTTCTGTCTCGTCCTCCTTTTTTGTCAATTTAAAAATGTTTTTGAATCCTTTCTTGATCTTTGTATATATTGTTGTGACAGCAGGCTTTTCACTGGAAGAAGTATCTTCAGTAAATTCTGCTTCTTCTGGTGTTGAGACATCGTCAGCAGTCTCATTGATTTCTTCTTCAGGTTCTTCAGGTTCCAGATGGGTCTCTGCAGGTCCGTCTTGTCCTGAAATTGATGCTGACTCTTTGTTTTTCTTCCCATCTTCCTCAATGTCACCAAGCCCATCCTCGTGGCATTTCAATGTTTGGGATGAACTCATTGGGGTTAAATCAGAGGACATTTCCTCATTCTCTGGTACCATGTCATTACCATCCTCTCCTGTTTTTGATTCTAAATCTGTGATGAAGTCTTCTTCTTTGAAAGGACATCTACCTTGGTCATGTTCTTCCAGTTGGGATGACTTGTTGAGGGCCATAGCTGAGTCACAGTCCTGAGTTTGACCCAAGTCTGCAGAACATACAGGGACTGAGTCAGGAGAAGGACATGAGGCGGTCAAATCGACTTCCTCTGACTCAACTTCCATCTGTTGTTCTGTCTCGTCCTCCTTTTTTGTCGATTTAAAAACATTTCTGAATCCTTTCTTGATCTTTGTATATATTGTTGTGACAGCAGGCTTTTCACTGATATCTTTGGATGATGTTGGGAAATCGTCAGCAGTCTCGTTGATTCCTTCTGAAGGTTCTTCAGGTTCAACATGAGCCATAACTGAGTCAGGAGAAGGACATGAGAGGGTCAAATCGACTTCTTCTGACTCAACTTCCATCTGTTGTTCTGTCTGATCCTCCTTTTTTGCGACTTTAAATACTTTCTTTAATCCTGACGTAAATCTTTTATACGACTTTCCTTTATGTTCCTTTTTTATGTCGTTTTCTTCTGGCATTTCGTCGACTGTGACCTCCTGTTTCACCTCAGCAAAAGCCCTGCGGAGTTTAAAAAATCTTTCCAAATGCCTTTCCACTTTTTGGCTGGCGCAGGACTCCTTTGAGGATCCACTTTCACCGACCGAATTGAGCCGTTCCTCTTTGTAACACCTGTTCACAAACTGCAGGAGCTCATCGATATCTTCAGCAGACCGATGAATAATACCGGAGACGAGCATCTCTGCAGAGTCAAAGTCCTCCTCTGAAGACACAGAGGGGACGGATGTTTCCTTTTCCTCCTCCAGGGATACGACTCTTGAATTCTGTTGAAAGCAAAGAAAACACATACAGTTGTTAGCAAAAACACGTCAATAACAATAATATTCACAATATTCTTAGTTATTATATCTATACATTTTACATTTCTTTACCAAATAAATCTAACAATAACACTTGGAGATGTTTTACTATCAGAACACAGCTTCACAGTATGTAACATGAGGGAGATCTAAATGACTGTAAAAGTCCTGATCAGGGTCTCATTTCTTTATATTTAGCTTCTCAGGAGTCCGGCTCTCTTGTGACCGGTTAAAGTTGTCTGTAGCTGTACTCCAGGCTTTCAAAAGATGTTTCAAAATGTACAGACATTGGCTGCTTCAGTCCAGTCCTCGTACCTGAGGAATGTATTTATTCATTTCTAAAGCCACTTAACTCTGACCTGTGAACCATTCAGGCAGGAAAAAGGCTCCTAACTCAAGGGATGAACCAGGGTTGTGTCCACACAGAACAGACAACTGAGCAAAGTGCCTAAAGATCCAGTTTAAAATGGCTTCTTTGCTCAGTTGTCTGTTCTGTGTGGACACAACACTGGTTCATGCCTTGAGTTAGGAGCCTTTTTCCTGCTTCCATGATGCACAGGTCAGAGTTAAGTGGCTTCACAAACAGATAAATACATTCCTCTGAAAATTGAAAGACCTTCGGAAAGCCTGGAGAACTATTGCTTGGACCACTTTAAAAGATTAGAAGTAAGTGAGGCTGCTTGGAAGCAAAATGTAAAGAAATGAGGGCTGTTTAAACACTTCTGCACAGTTCTGTGGATTTCTCTCACGCTACATAACTACGGAGCTGTGTTCTGACCCAAAAACATCTTTAAGTCTTATTGTTAAACGCATAACATTTGCACAATCAGTTTTGATTTTAGGACGTGTGTTTTGTTTACATTTACCTTTTTGAATAGAGGCATCTTGAAATTATCTTCTTTTCCTTCTTTTTCTTGATTTGATCCGACTTTATCCTCTTCCAGCTCAAAGATCTGCAGGGTCTGCGTTCAGAACCTGGTAACATTCCAAGTAGTAGAGAAGCAGTGATGACATCATTGCTCTGATGTCTATGACAGTGTCAATGACATCACAGTCTATGACATCACAGTGCGGTGATGTCATCACTTCATGTGGGTGTGACATATATTTTTTATTTATTTATTTATTTATTTTATGCGTGTGTTTACATGTGTCTGTTTGTGTGTATGTGATGGAGTGGGGCGCGATGGGGGCTGCTTTTAAACAGGTATAGCACTTTGTGCTACATTTTACTGTATGAAAAGTGCTTTATAAATAAAGTTTGATTTGATTTTTACATTACAGTCATTTAAAAATCAAATCAATCAAACTGTTATTTGATCACAGTGCATCAATACACTGATGTCACACACACACACCCCTCAGGAACTTGTGCAGCTACCTTCCCCCTTCAGACCTTCCATTTAGGGTTACCAACCGTCCCTTGAACAACGGAATTATCCCGTATTTAGAAACAACAGCACCCCTCCCGTATTGAGCTGAAAAGGGACGCACTTTGTCCCGTATTATCGTGAGAATAAAAAAAAGTCCATAAAATGTCAGTGGAATAAATGAATAACACGGGGCTTTATATGAAAATGTAAGGTAAACTTGCTCCCTGGCCCTCTCCTGCTGTGTGACCAATGAGCTGACAGCACATTCATAAAGGAGTACGACAATACGGAATCCCGCTCATCAAGTAGCGTTGAGTTAAGCATGCAACATTGCATTGAGTTGAGTTGTGCATTAAGTTCATGAGTTCTATTTTTAAATATGTTTACAAGTCTGTTTGCACTTTTGTTATTGTCTATCTATTGTTTTATATTTATTTATACAGTTTTAAGTTTAAGACAGATTTCCGTTTAAGAAAGATATTTATTTTATTCAGTTTATTTTGTTATTTTGTACTAAAGTACATTTCTGGTTAAACATTTGTTTTCCATGTGTTTATATCACTCAAAAATATGCATTTAATTCAATTCAGGTTCGAGTCAAATAGTTAAAAAATCATTTCACTTACAAAAAAAGAGCCAAAAAAAAAATAATCACCACGCCAGGAAGGGTGAAGGCAATCGGGTCGGCCGTTCCTGCCAATGAGGTGTCCCTTATTTTTTTCTTCAAGGAGCTGGCAACCCTACTTCCATTCATCCTGGACAGCCTGAATCAAAGCTTTAAAGCTAGTGGAGCTAGCTCTTCTGAGCACTAGGCCACGAACTCGGGCAAAGGATAGGGATTTCTGGAGCGACGAGCTCGTCAAGCTGGCTGAGCTAGCTCTTGGTTGAACAAAAGGCTCCCAGCCCAAGGGATCCCCACCGCTCCAGAGATTTAAACTAACATGAGAGTTAGCTGATGTGAGCTCCAGAGTTCCTTGCCTAGCAACCTAGCCACCCCTCGGCTAGCTCTTGGACCAGCAAGTTGTGATTTCCGGAGCAGCCAAACCGAAGCTATCTAAGCAAGACCTCCTGAGCGTGAGGCCGGGAGTTCCTAAGCTAGCTGAACAAGTGACCAAACAGATCTTTAAGGTCAGTGCTTGGAGGGAAACTTGAGCTAGCTGAGCTAACGGCCAACCGGCTGGGAACTCCAAGCTAAGGCCACATTTACACATAGCCGGGTATTTAGAGAAACGAATATTTCCCCCCCTCCGTTTTCAATAATAACATCGTGCACACAACATCGTTTTCAAAAAACTTGTCATTTACATCAAACCGCGTAAATACGCCGTCAAGCGCCATAATAACTATGCCAAACCTATTGGCGGCAGTGTAGGGAAAGGAATAAAGCCATGCAAGCCAATCAAAATCCTCAGAATCGACACCAACAAATAACACGAGCGACTTCCTGTACCTTTCAAAACAGCAATGGCGCGAGGTTTGTTTGTGTGGACCGACCGAGGTGGAGTTACTCCTTAAAGTAGCGTTAGACAGTTGCAGTTGTTGCAAATGCAATAAGGCCAGAATCGTTTGCACAAACGTAAAAATTAGTAGAACTTTAACATCATCCATGATAATCCTGATCAGCAGCCAAACAAACTGTAAACATAAGGCGCTCGCATGACGTTAAGCATTTTCTGGCGCATAATGTGACGTTTAAGAACCTAAAACGCCGTTTCTCCCAGTTGACACGGCAACACATAACCGGCGTTATCAGAAATCTCCACTTTGGCCGGAGGTCTTAGAAATAATCGTTTTCTGTGATAAAAACGGGGTTTTGGTGTAAATGAGAGGCCAAACTGCAGGAAAATATCTGCGTCTTCCTATCGTGTAAACGGGGCCTAAGTTTATAGTCAATAACTCACAAACTAGTGTTCTGTTTTTTTTTTTTTTTAATTCTCTTTTTATTCAGAAAGGCACATCTCCATCACATACATCACAACACATGTACGATAACTTAACAAAGTTTGCCAAGGATTCAGTGATGTAGTCCATGTTGCCCTTCTGGATCTTTCTCCCACGGACCCAAACCATTTCAGGTAGAAGTAATAACAAAAACAACAGAATTGGGGAGCGCACCCCTATATGCAATCAATATATCGCACACACAAAAAAAAAAATATATATATTTACACATATATACATATATGTACATATACAAAAAAATAAAAATTAGAAGAGGGTAGGTTGAAACAAAGCACGAGTACAGTCAGATAAAATCAGATCTGACTGGTTTTACATACTCCGTCCACTTTGACCAGATCTTATAAAAATTTTCTATCTCAACTTTGAGGGAAAAAGAAATCTTCTCCATAAGATATATCTCGTAAACAATTTCAATCCATTCGTCGATGGTGGGAAGTTCCACTTTTAACCATTTCCTAGTGACACATTTCTTACTAGCTGCCAATAACATAGTCAACAATTTTTTGTCTTTTATGTTCCATGTTTCAAAATTTATTTTGCCTAAGAACACAGTTTCACATTTTAATGGAATATTCACATTAAATATATTTTCAATATGTTTGTGGATCTCTTCAAACTAGTGTTCTTATTGAGAAAGCCTCTCTGATTCAGACATTAAAAGAACAGCAGACCAAAGCAGCGCATCACAAAGTAAACCAGAAAATCATGTTCTCCTGCCATTTTCTGAAGTTTTTTGTGAATTAAATGTGACAATCTTTGATCCCCTCAGAGTGTCTTTTGTTTTCATTGCCTTACCAGTATTAACGGTTATTTTGTTTGCCTTTTTCATTTGCAGATTTGAATGTTAGTTGACTATCCCGGGTTTTTGCTGTTGTAAATAGAAACATTTTGATATCCGGAAAGAAAAACCTGCTTTTTGAATAAAACATTTCCATGTGTGCTTTACAGGAACATTTAGGTACACTTTAATATCAGAGTTTTGAACACGTAAACAAATGTCGCTCAGCAGTGAGTTCTGGAACAAATTAAAAGAAGATATCTCTCATTGTTGAACTTGTTCTGGAACTTCCTTTTTCTGTGTCACTGCTGAACTTCACTTTTTAAAAATATACAAAACTGATTCTAGAATATCTCAGTCACTGAAGTTATTAATTTTCGAATCATTAAAAAGTTATAATTTATAGTGATATGCAAGCAGTCACCAGGAATCTGCAGGCAAAAGCTGGGGTAGGCCGGCCGATTCACATTGAAATTGTTCACTTTATCAAACAGATCTGCATTTTAGTAATGTAATAATAATATCTATTTATTTATGGAGCTGGATGAAGGCACAAAACTACAGAAAAGAGAAGAAGAAATGCAAAAAGCATTGGCAGTTGGAAGGTACTGCCGTGATTCAGAGGCTTCTAATTCAAAAAGTAAAGTTCTGAAGGCTATGAAAGTCACATTGGCTGAAAGAGGACCAATTTTCCTACGTTTTAATGGTAAAATTATTTCTGTGGCTTAAAGATTTTGGAAACAGTGACAGCTTAAAAACCTTTTCTGAAGAATCTTTCTGTATTCTTCCACTCTTGTCAGTTGGAGCCTCCACTCGTCACACGAACATTCCGTGTCATTGGAATGCATTGTCAACTCAGAAATAATCACGGATTTTACTAAATTTTTAAACTGTGATAGTTCAAAATTGGCTGAATATTTTAAAAAAGCTGCTTCATTCAGTAATAGCAGAATGTCTTGTGAACATTTTAAAGATTGAATGGTGTCTCTAGCTGAAAGTATGCTGAAGTAGTTAAGTTTGAAAGAGGAGGAAGCTTTTTTA